>NC_048304.1:51837605-52100352 GCF_013100865.1 Trachemys scripta elegans | reverse complement strand
CCTCTCCTGGAATTGACACCTCCTCATCTATTATTGGGAGTGGACTACATCCACCCTGATTGAATTGGCCTTGTCAACACTGGTTCGCCACTTGTGAAGTAACTCCCTGCTCTCCATGTGTCTGTATATAATGCCTGCATCTGTAGCTTTCACTCTATGCATCCGAAGAAGTGAGGTTTTTACTCACGAAAGCTTATGCCCAAATAAATCTGTTAGTCTTTAAGGTGCCACCAGACTCTTTGTTGTTACAGGTAAGTAACTTCTCCTTTTGATTGAAAAATTGCCAGTGATGGAGAATCCAGCATGACCCTTGGTAAATTGTTCTAATGGTTAATTACCTCACTGTTAAAAATTTACTCCTTATTTCCAGTCACTAAATTTATTTAGCTTCAGCTTCCAGTCACTAGATCTTACTTTTTGTGGCTAGATTGAAGAACATATTGTTAAATATTTGTTTCCCAAGTCACCCCTGAACCGTGTCTCTGTTAAGCCAAATCAATTCAGAGAGCGCAGTCAGTCTCTTGAGTTGCTGACTTGAAATGTGGCAGCTCTTTGTTCCGGGTGTACTTGAATTGGTAACTGAACCCTTGTCGCTTCCCTGGGATACAGCTTTTCCTGTTGACTCTGTTTTATCTCTCTCCCCAGATCCATTACCTCCGGCTCACCATTGCAGTCCTGAAGCACGAGAAGTCCAGGAAATATCTGCTCAACAATGTCCTGTATCTTTTGCATTTACTCCCATTCCGACATACCCTCTAGAAAATCCAGTCAGTTTCCTCTCCCTGGGTGCCCTGTGTTCTGAGGCGAATCATGCTGGGGGCTTCTTGTATCTGCAGGAATGGCTGGTACCATTCTCCATGGAACCTCACTTTTGAAGAAGGGAGGGGAGCTCTCCAGACTGTGCTGCATCCTGTTGCGTTCTTTCTCCTGTCCCATGCCCTGCTTCTCTCTGTCTATGCAAACTCCACACTCTGTATCCGTTAGCCGACTCATGGAGTGAAACCACAGAGAATTCACCAAAGCAGCTTTCACAGCAATCAGCCCCCTCCTCCCCCCCGGCACCCAGCCTGTCCGTTTCAGTGGGATCCCCCCAATTTCCAAGCACCTCATGAAGATGGATTCAAGAGTTTGTTTGGAAAGGTGCCTAACCTCTAACCCCATCTTAGCGGTGGGGTTGCTTTTCCCTCCTCTGGGGCTCTTTGTATGGCTGACCTCCTGTGCGTGCTCCCAGCTGAGCTGCTGGGCTTCTCACTTAACTCCCGCACAGCTTCGACATACTCCGCTCAGTGGTGTTCTTCTACATCAAGAGCCCCCTGCGTGTGGAGGAGGCTGGCCTGCAGGAGCTCATCCCCACCACCTGGTGGCCAAACCGCTTCACCAAAGAGGTGTGCAATGACATGCCTCTGCTGGGAGTGGGAAAGATGCCTGGCCTGCTCAGTAGGGTGTGTGTGTGTGTGTGTGCGATCATAGAGTGAAGGCCTAGCTGTGCTGCCAGCTGGCTAAGTAGGTGAAGCTGACTGCTTCGCCTGGTGTCTGGCTGAGACCTGAGGCAGGCGTGATGGTGGCAGGCTGGGGAAGGCATAGCTGCCTCCTGCTAGGGAGTGCCCCATTATCTGGGACATGCTTGCACTTTGTGGCTGGGTTAGATAGCCAGGTAGCCATGCCGACTGGGATGGGTTTTCAGCTGTGTCTGGCCCGGATGTTGTGGCCATTTCTTTCTATGTGGGGACCTCTGTCCCCTCCAGACCAGACTGCTGCAGTGTGGTGTTCAAGGGTGTGGAGTCAGAACGATGGGTAGCAATCCTTCTCCATGATCAGAGCACTTGACACCGAAGGCTGGTATCCTCCCGTTTGACAGAGCCAGGGACTGGCCCAGCGACAGCATGGCAGTCCTGGGAATAGAACCCAGTTCCTGGGTCCCAGGTCGTTGCATTGTTATTGACACGTTCTGGCAGCACCTCAGGGCCCTGTTGGGGCCCATTGTGCCAGCGCTGTACAAACACGGTCCCTATCTGGAGAGCTCAGTCTGCCGGGCACGGACGAGCCAGGCGCTGGGGCTGGAGAGTTGCCTGAGCGACTTAGGCGTGGTAGGGATGGTCCCGTTTGTAGTTGGGCCTTTGTTTGAAAGGTCCAACCAAGTTGCGGGGGGGGGGGGGGGGGAGAGCGAGGGAGAGTCACAGCACAGCACCTATTGAGTGGCATCCCCAGGCCGGTTCTTGCAGCACCACAGTGGTGTGGAGACGCGAAAGGTGCAGTTTTGAGGGGGTAAAGGCAGTGGCTGGCTGGGGCTTCTGAGAGGCGTGGGAGGAGCTGACAGGTGGGTGATGAAGGCTGGGGATGTTGGTGGAGTGGAGGCAGGTTGACGCCCCCGTACACTGCTGGGGAGGTGATGAGCCATGTTGGAGGTGGAGATGACTGGGGCGTGCAGGGTTTGGTAGGGGTGAGAGGGCAGAGCAATGAGTCAGGAAGGTGACTGAGTTGCCTGCTCTGCGTGGAGCCCAGGGGAGTGAGGGGCCAGAGCCAGCCAGGAGGAGGTGGCAGCACCAAGGAGCGATACTCTGGGTGTGGCAGAGTGTGAAGAGGAAGCATCAGGGTTTGGACATGGCCTGAATGCTGGGTCCAGTAAGAGGCGGAGTCAGCGAGCGACCTGGTTACGGGCCCAAGTGATGGGCAGGAGTGTGGTGGCTGGGGAGGAGGAGGTTTTGGGAGGAAGGTCCAGTGCTGCCCACTAGTCCCTGCTGTCTCTGGGGTTAAGGGCAGTGAGTACCTTGCTGTGACCCTGTGCCAAGGAGCTGCACTGGCTGCTGACTGGCTTCTAGGTAGGGACTGGGGGCTGTTAGCTCCCAGAGCTGCCTCTCTCTGCCTGGCATGCAGCTGCGATCGACAGAGGAGCCCCAGCAGGATGCTGGCAGGGCATTCTCTATGGAAGTTAAAATAGCTCACAGTGACTGAGCTGCTGTCTGCTGTCTCCTGCTGTCAGCTGCTGGGGACAAGCTGGGTGGGGTGTCTGTCTGCTGGGGTGAAGTGGGGTGGGCTTGGCTGAGTCTATGTAGATGATGTGTCAAAAGCACCCTGAGCTGGAGAGAGAGAGAGATTAACTAGTGCTGTGCACAGGGCACCAGGGGGTTGAGGCCGGTGCAGTGGGACATGCTGGGGCCAGGGAGTGGAGGGATGTGTTGAAAAACTCCCTGATAGCTCCTTATTTTGTTCCCAGGCTGGGCAAGGAAGCAAAGCAGCCTTCAAGCTGTAGCTCCAGTGACAGGAAGGCGGGAGGGAGAGAGCAGGAGTTGAGCCCTGGACCCTTCAATGGAGGGGGGCAGCTGGGGCTCCCGGGAGATGGAGCTCTCAGGGTTTAGGGGCTCCCCTCCTTGCTCTCTACTGTGGTTGGTTTTAGGGGTGGGGGTGGTTTGAGTGACTGACTTTAATTTGGTTTGGGAGAAGGGAGAATTGCTTTTGGGAAGGTGTGTCAGGGGTTGGGGTTGAACTGAGGGATCCTGTACTGTGAGGGGGTCCTGGGGGAGGGTTTGGGTTCGGGGCTGTTCCTGGGAGTGGGTGCAGGGGGAGATGAGGCTGGGGGCTCCTGGGAAAGGAATGGTGTTTCGCAGGGGGGAAGGGAGGGAAGAGACAGAGCTGGGTCACTCTGTGGGACAAGGCACTAAAAGCAGGGCTCTAACAAGGCAGCTGCTGCTTCCTTCTCCCAGCCCAGTGGGACTCAGCAGCTGCCAGCCCCCCAGCTCAGTGCTGCTTGTAGGCTCCTAGTTCAGTAGCTGAAGAACGTTGGAGAGGATTGCAGGGGGTGGCAGCCCTGTTCCCTTGCTGACCTCTTGACATTTTGGGGTGCAGTCCACTGGCTGGGTAGGCAGGGGAACCCCCTGGCTGTGCTCACACGAGAACTGGCAGATCTGTGCTGTATCCTCTGTGCGCCAAGGGCTCCCAACCCCTCCACTGCCATCTGTCACGGTCTGACCTGGGTTGTGTGCTGCTGCGGGGTGGGGGCAGGTATACCTTACAGGAGGGTAAGGGGCAGGGCTTCCCTCCCAAGTTGCTGTTGCAATTCTGCGGGGTTGTCCAGTTGCTCTCCACCCCTCAGAGGTCTGGCACTGTGGCAGGGGCGTGGCTCTGAGCAGGGTGGCTCCTTCCTGGCTCCCGTGTCTAATGGGGGACCTGTGACACTCCAGGGAGGGCTCCCAGCTTGGCCGTCAGCTGCCAGGCCGCTCGCTCTCCCTGGGGAGGAAGTGCCGCTGTCCCTCTGTGGTGCTGGGCTTGGTGTGCCGGTCCTGGGCTGGGGTTAACTGTCGACCACCCTCTCACCCCAGGGCAAGGAAAGCAAGGAGGTGAAGGAGGAGAGTGCTGAGGAGAGGCTGCGCCGGCGGGCATATGACAGAGGCTGCCAGCGGCTCAAAAAACGCATTGAAGGTCTGTGAGGGGGTCACTACTGGGGGACCAGCGCCTTGTAGAGCCGTGTGGCGAAATGCACTCACATCATCACAGAACGGGTATCTGAGCTGCCTCCAAGTGCCCTTGGCAGCGAGGAGCCAGCTGCGCGCCCATGTGTGCCGAACTGGTCAGTGTTCCCATGGCCGCGCAGTGGGAGCCGGGGGCCAGGCCGAGAGGGCCCAGCAGCCATGGACAGTGCCGTGCTGGCCTGAGCATGCCTTCCTGACTCCTGGGGGGCAGTCTCTGCCCATGGCATGGGGGTGAATGGGCTCTGAGCTCTCAGGGCACTTCCTCTGATGGCTGACTTGTGTGTCCCTTTCTCAGTGGTGGAAGAACTCCAGGTTCAGATCCTGAAGCTGCTTCTGAACAACAAAGACCGAGGAGGGGTAAGTAGAATGGAAACACCTTGTGGGCCCCTCTAATGCGGCATCCATGGACTGCAGGGCTTTCAAGGCAGAGCTGCTCAGCCTTTCCCCACCCAGGGCTACTTCTGCCATACCATACCAAGCACCCCCAGTCTTGGATGCGGAGAGGCAGCCTTGGAGAGGGCAGCGGTCCGTGTTGATCTGTGCAGGCAAGCTGCATTGCTCCCTGAGCCGTGGACTCTGTGTTAAGGGGGAGTGGAGGATCTCTGAACTGCATTTTCTCATTCTGTGAGTCACCTGCTTTGGCCCTTGGTGTCCAACACAGAAACCAGAGCTCTTCCCTCGTGCTGAATTTCCTTCCTCTGTGGGAGTCTAGTGATATGTTAGCCTGCACCCCATGGGTATGTGGCCTCTAAAAGCCTCTGCACCTGTGCATTGCATACTGTGTTCACACTAACTGGCCACACTGGCAGATCCCAGCAGGGTCCTACTGACTAACCCGCACTCACATCAGGAGGCACTGATGATATTGGCAGGAAGGTGGAGTGGGTACTGGCCCTGCTAAGCCTAGCTCCCAGGTTACTTAGTGGCACTTGTTAAATTGCTGTCCAAATGGCAATAGAACATAGCTGTCCATAGGTCACTGGCTCCGTGGGGAGGGACCAAGTGTTGTTCTCAGGACATTGGTGCCGGTGGTGCGGGATGCATGTCTGCAGTGGGAATAGCTTGGTCTGCCTTGGTGCAGGCCAGAAGGGGAGCTGGGAGGGAGAAGTGGAGTGCACCGGGCATGCAGACTAGCACGAGAAGACTTAAAAGGTCCCCAAAGATGAAACTGGCCCTTGTGCAGAGGGTTGTGCCAAGGCCTGTGTGGCACTTGATTCCCAAGGGGTTTCTGGGGGTGAATTTTGGGCCAGGTGAGCAGAGCAGTCCCAAAGCAGAGAGAAGAGCACAGGGGATTCTCACAGCTGGGTAAGCACCGCTGTTCTTTCTCCTGGCAGGGGGAAGCCTCCAGATACATCTTCTTGAACAAATTCCGCAAGTTCCTTCAGGAAAATGCTAGCAACCGAGGGGTAAGTTGTGGCGCCAGCCCTCCTGTGAGGGGCCAGTGTTGTTCTCCAGTGCCTCCAGACTGGGCAGCCCAGCCCTGCACCAATATGAGCTGGCTGCGTGGCTGCACTGGGCCCTCTTGGCACAGGAAAGGATTGGCACAGTGACTGTCCAGGGGATAGAACCCAGGGGATTCAGCTCTTCCCCCTGTAACTGCCAGGCGTGCTGTCCTCCAGAGAGTGGCTTGCGCACGCAGCATGCACTGGGGCGGGACGGGTGCTGGGGTTGAGGCAGGCTGTGGGGAGGGAGAAGCCAAATGTTTTAACCCCTCTCCCAGCCAAGGTTCTCATCCCTTTAGGACCCCATTGCTAGCCCCTCACAGGGAGAATGACCCTACCTTCACTCAGGCACTGAGAGCAACATGCCGTTAGGGGCATGTTGGGTCTATTGGGCAGGTGCTGTTGGAAGGCAGACAGCATGGTGATAGCTGGAGGTGCTCGCGGCCCTGCTGTGATGCTGCCGCTGTCCTCACCTTCCCAGGCTGGACCCACTCGAGGGTAATGAAGGGAATTGTGCCGCTGTAAATGATACAAAGCTGCCTGGTTCTTGCAAGAGGCTGTTTGTGATACCCTCATAGGCTCAGCACCCAGAAGGGATTGTCATCTTGGGACACAGCCTGTGTCTGCCCCAGCCTTCCCCTCTGATCTCATGGCTGCACAGGCCCCAGTGCAGTCCCACTACAGTAGCTGTGGGGGATACTAGTGTAGGTGGAGCACTGGCGCTTAACCCTGGTCAGAGCATCTCTGGGGACAAGATATCAGTGACTAGCCAGGGTGCTAGGGTTAGTGCTTTCTCGCTGCTGCCGGTGGTGGAGCTGCTCCACAGTTAGTGCAATGGTGGGAAATTTGGGAGAAAGTCAGTGCAGCCCTAGCTCCAGGGAACCCCAGCTGGCAGTCTGCTTCACTTGTTGCTGTTGAAGGTCTCCGTGATGCTAGTGGTCACAGCTAACTCTGTGCTAGGTATTTGTGCTCTTCCCCACTGCATGGTTACGTTATTTAGCAGCTTGCCTTCTCTGCCACTGAGAGTGCCCAGCTGGCGTTCAAACGTTTGTCTGCTAGCATGCCTTCAGGCCCGCGGGCTGGCCCAACACTTGATTTTGTGATGCCACCTGGAAATGCCATGGGGAGGGGCACTGTGCGAGAGGCTGCTGCCTTCTGGGGAGGTGCTGTGTGCTGGGGCTGGGCTCTGCGGCCAATGCTCCACGCAGTCTGCAAGACAGCAGAGTGTACAGAGTGGGGCTGGGAGCAGAAAGTCCAAGCCGTGCTGCTGCTGTGACTGCCAAGTGTGACCCTCCCTCACTGTCCGCTCTGCCGCCCCCTCCAGAACCTGACTGTACTGTGCCCGCCAGAATACATGGTCTGCTTCCTGCATCGACTCATCTCCACCTTGCGCTGCTACTGGGACGGGCACAAGGCCAAGGCTCCTGCAGCCCTGAACAGTGAGGGTAAGGCCTCTCTATGCTCCAGCAATCAGCAGGGGAGCGGCGTTGCCGTGGAGAGCCCGCTACACTGGGGGTGGGAACGGGGTGGGGTCTGGCTGCTGTTTTCCAGGAGGTTGGACACTTGAACTCCGTTCAGGAGCAGTGACCTTTCATGACCCTGCAGCCTGGGAACCTTTACACTTGGGCAGTGGTGCAAGTAGAAATCATTTTTTGCTGGTACGCTGCACTTATGGGAGGGACACAAAAGGGGTGGGCACGTGACCTCCCACATGACTCCTCCCTGACCCACTCCCAGCCCAGGGCCCCATGCTCTCCCCATCCCTTCCCCATGATCCACATCCATCCCACATTACCGGGGGCGGGGCGGTTCTGTCCTCCTCCTGCTGCACTGGAGGCTTCTGCTGTACAGGTCTGTCTCATTTTACGCTGGGGTTACGTTCTGCGGTCAGCGCGTAAAGTGAAAACCGTGTATAGTCAAAATTACATTTAGTGTAATGGCGGGCGGAATTGCCTGCACTACAGGAACAGTATTTAAATTATTTTTCTTTTTTGTTTTTGTTTGTTTTTTTCCGACCGCATAAAGCTGAATTTGCACATGTTAAATGCCCATAAGATGTGACAGACCCGTACAGACCCCAGTCAGGAAGACTAAAGAGATGCAACTGTGTGGAAGGGCTAGGGGCAGTACAGCCGCACTGGAGTAAGCTGCCGGCATTCTCCTTTCACTGCTGTGGTTCCTTAGGGGATCAGGGCTTTCTGGAACTGCAGCAGCGAAAGGAGCAGAAGAACGTGGGGCCGCTGGGCAGCCCCCTGCTGGCAGCTCCTCCGGCATGGCTGCTGTACTGCCCCCAGCCCTTCCACGCAGCTGCATCTCCTGAGTCGTCCAGCCTGGGGTCTGTACAGCAGCCCCGCCAGAGGACGGGGCTGGGAGGGGGCATGGCTGGTGGCGGTACAGCCACGTGGGAGGAGCTGCTGGCGTTCAGTTCCTTTTCCCTGCTGCGGTTCCCAGCAGGGAAAGGAGCAGAACGCTGGCAGCTCCTCCGGCAGCTGTACCACCCCCAGCCCTGTCCGCCGGCGGGGCTGCTATACAGAAGGAGGAGATGCAGCTATGTGGAAGGGCAGGGGGCGGGGCTGGGAGTGGGTTCCTCCTCTGTCTTTCCGGTATGCAGTACCAGCTGTAAATATCTTACTGGTACGGCATAATGAACTGTACCACTGCACTTGGGACTTGGCAACACCTGGGAGGTTACTGGCATCGCTAATGCGGGATAGTGCTCCACCCAGGTAACGCCACTGTGCACACTCACTGTTTCGGAATGGTCCTTCTGAGGACATGCCTCCGTAGCTCTGCCACTCAGGTTCCTCTCACAGACCAGCCCTCCGAGGGGAGTGGATGGGCTTGTCAGAGCCCTGAAGTGCAGGATGAACAGCACTATCTGGCCAGTGGGGCCTGTGCTAGCTGCTTTTACACCCTCTATCCTAGCATCATCTATTCCCCGTCAGTCCTGGCCTGCCGCACCCTGCTATTCCAGCCTTAGCCCCGCCTCCCAGCTCTGTCCAGCCTGGAATTGGTCAGGAGCACCCCACTGTGTGGCTCGGTGGTTGGAGTGTGTTGCTAGGAACTGGGTGGACACCTGCCCCACTCGTGGAATGAGTAGGCTGTCGAGGACAAGGCAGCTGCAGGGGAGCAGTGTGTGGCCAGTCAGGGCTCTGAGTGCCCTGGCTCTGTGCACGTGTGGGTGTGTTCCTCTCTGGAAACCAACTCTTCCAGAGTGGATTTGTGACCCATCTGCAGGGCTGTCTGGCTCCCCAGGCTGGGGCCAGTGCTTAGTGCTCTCTGTCTCTTTGTGTTAGCTGGGCCACAGCCTGGGACGCTTGCCATAAATCTCTCTGTTCCCTTCCTGCCAGAGGCATATGTTCCTCCTCAGCTCTTCTATAATGGGAAGGTGGATTACTTTGACCTGCAGCGACTTGGTGGACTCCTGTCTCATCTCAAGAAGACTCTGAAAGGTGAGTGCTGGATCGGATCGCTTCACTTTACTGGCATGGTGTGGAGTCCTACCCTTCAGAGATCTTGGTCTAAATCGCGGGGAAGGGCAAGGAGGAGGTTGAGGGCAATGCAGTCTGTGGTAGCTTAGGGAGTAATGGGCATCTCCTTGTCCTTTAACTGCAGTGGGAAGGGGTTGGTTTCTGGGCACCTGGGGAGGGAGGGGCTGGCGTTCTGACTACAAGGAGAGGGCTGTCCGTTGGCCAGATTGTCATCAATAGTAATGCAGAAAAGGCAGACGTGTTCAATAAATATTTCTGATCTGTATTTGGGGGAAAAAAACAGATAATGCAGTCTCATATGGCGATGAGAACACTTTCTATTCTATTGGTATCTTGGGAGGATGTTAAATAGATCCCGGGATGCATAAACAGACATTTGTAAATCAGCAGGTCCAAATAACTTGCATCCAAGAGTTTAAAAGAGCTGGGTGAGGAGCTTGCTGGACCATTAATGTTAATTTTCAATGTGTCTTGGAGTACTGGGGAAGTTCTAGAAGAGTGAAAGAAAGCTAATGTGCCAATTTTCAAAAAGGATAAATGGGATGACCTGACTAATTGTGGGCTTGTCAATCTGACATCAATCCCTAGCAAGAGAATGGAGCAGCAGATACAGGACTCAATTAATAAAGAATTAAAGGAGGGTAATATAATTAATGCAAATCAATGTGTATTTAAAAAAGAACAGGAGTACTTGTGGCACCTTAGAGACATATATGCATCCGAAGAAGTGGGCTGTAGCCCACGAAAGCTTATGCTCTAATAAATTTGTTAGTCTCTAAGGTGCCACAAGTACTCCTGTTCTTCTTTTTGCGGATGCAGACTAACACGGCTGCTACTCTGAAATGTGTATTTAAGGAACTTAAAATATCTCTCTTTGATGAGATTACGAGTTTGATTGATAAATTTACTAGTGTTGATGTAATATATGTGGACTTCAGTAAGATGTTTGACTTGGTACCATGTCATTTTAATTAAAAAAAAAAAAAATTAGAATGATATAAAATTAACATGGTATACCTTAATGGATTAAAAACTAGCTAACTGATAGGTCTCAAAATGTAACTGCATATGGGGAATCATCGTTGAGCCAGTGTGTTTCCAGTGGGGTCCTACAAGGGTCTGTTCTTGGCCCTACACTATTTAACATTTTTATCAATGACCTGGAAGAAGACATAAAATCATTACTAATACTTTTGTACATAACATAAAAATTGGTGGAGTGGTAAATAATGAAGAGGACAGGTCACCGGTACAGAGCAGCCTGGATTGCTTGATAAACTGGGCTCAGGCAAACAAGATGTGTTTTAATACGGCTCAATGTAAATGTATGCGTCTGGGAACAAAGAATGTAGGCTGTATGTACAGGCTGGGGGACACTCTTCTGCGAAGCAGTGACTCTGAAAAATCTTTGGTGGTTGTGGTGGATAATCAGGTGAACAGGAGCTCCCAGTCTGACTCTGTGGCCAGAAAAGCTAATGAGATTCTGGGATGCATAAATGGGAATCTCAGTAGGAATAGAGGTTATTTTACCTCTGGATTTGGCACTGGTGCAACCACTGCTGGAATCCTGTGTCCAGTTCTGGTGTCCACAATTCAAGAAGGATGTGGATAAACTGGAGAGGGGTCAGAGAAGAGTCACAAAAATGATGAAAGGATTGGAAAACCTGCCTTCTAGTGAGACACTGAAGGAGCTCAATCTATTTAACTTAACAGAGAGAAGGTTAAAGGTTGACTTGACCACAATCTATCAGTACTTACATGGGGAACAAATATTTAACAATGGGCTCTGCCGTCTAGCAGAGAAAGGTCTGAGACAATCCAATGGCTGGAAGCTGAAGTTAGACAAATTCAGACTGGAAATCAGGCCTACATTTTTAACAGTGAGGATAATTAACTATTGGAACAACTTACCCAGGGGCATGGTGGATTCTCCATCATCTCTAACAATTTTTAACTCTGGATTGGCTGTTTCTCTAAAAGCTCCACTGCAGGAATGCTTGTGGGGCAGGTCTCTGGCCTGTGCTCTACCAGGGGTCAGACTAGGTGAGCACAATGGTCCCTAGTGGCCTGGGAATCTAGGCACCCCTAGGTGGAGTCTGCTGTGTCATTTGGCCCTAGCTGCCTTGCATGCTTCCCTTTCCTACTGTGTTATTTTAAATGGTGCCCTTCCTGGTAAGGGGTTAATGTGAGGATTGATTGATTGATAGAGAGGTTTGGGGGTAGGGAGAGGGGGGACAACGATAGCCCCATGGAGGGGGCCATGCCCAGGTTGGAGGGACTGGTGGCTAACAGACTGAAGGATGGAAGGGGGTGGGAGCCCTCAAGGTGCAGGGAGAACCTGAAGGAGAGGTGAGGGAGACTCTGGGGAAGGGAAGATGGAGGGGCCTGAGGGACTCAAAGGGGAGAGCAGGGGATTCCAGGATTGGGGAAGAGGGGAAGGGCACTGGACCCAGTGGAGGGAGGAGGGGCTTGCTGGGGGATGTCTGGGCTCTGGCCCCATTGCTATGATGCCTGACCACCCCCAACACTTACCCTGTCAGCACGAGGGAGCTTACCATGTCAAGGGATAGTTCACTTCATGCTCAGCAATGGTGGGCATTGCCTTGCTGTGAAACCTGGGCAGCAACGGAGGAACCTGGACCCACAGCGTGGCCTACCTGCATGCCAGGCTGGCAGTACTATTGCCTTGGTTTAGCTTTCTGGCTTTCCCACAGCTGTTTGTGCACTGTGGGACACAAGTGCCACCTGGGGAGCTGGAATGGGGGTGCTGGGATCTCACTGTGCAGGCAGCGCTGCAGTAATGGACAGGATCTTCCCTAGGTTAGACGGTGCAGAACAGTGCCCTGGTGTGTGCCCCGGCTGGGGGTACTGCTCCATCTCCCAGGAGTGCCCCTTCTGCTTGCTCTGCAGCTCTGGCTCATTCCTCCAGCTCAGGCATGTCTGGTCCCTGGAGCCTGCCCATGGCCTCTCACGGGGCTGCCGCAGTGGGCAGAGCCGGGGCTGCCGCCAGTTCTGCACCGTTGCTATTGTCATAGTGGGGTTGTGCCAGGGATGTGTGATGGCAGTACCAGCCCTGCTTCTGGTGTAGCAGACTTGGACAGTGCTAGCCCAGCTAGGGAGTAGTGGAGAGGAGCGTAGGCTCACGTGAAATGGCAGGGGTGGGGAGAGCAAAGGGACCAGAAGCTGTGACTTCACTGGGACAGCGTCAGTGTCTCCCTTCCCGTACCCTCTGGGGCTGGCCGTGTGCCATTTTGCGCTCCAAGAGAGCGGGTCCACAGCGAACCCTGATCCCATGGCTCCTTTCACGCAGATGACCTGGCTTTGAAAGCAAATATCCTGATTGATCCTGCGGAGCTGCAGGCTGTGACCATGGACGACCTGGATGAGGATGAGGAGTCTGCAACGTCCACAGCCCAGGTGGGCCCCGTGGGCATGTGCCCCCAGCAGCGGCTAGAGAAGCCACATGATGGGGAAGAGAGGGGACTTGGCCCTACTGCTCCAGTCCCTGCTGAGTGAGCCTGGCGGCTTCCGGTGTCCAGTGTTCAAGTGTTGCTGCCATCAGAGAAGTACCCGTAAAGGCGATTCCATCTCTGCACAGCTCTGCTCCCTGTGTGGCTGGAGCAGGGTGCTGCATCCTGTTGGTCCTACACAGCCAGCCCAGTTGCGGCAGGGAGGGAGGGAGCAAGCTGGCGTCTGTCACATTAGCCCTGGGAAGCTAGGGAAGCTTTTGGGCTGGCACAGTTGCGACCCTTGGAGATGGAGGGCTTGGAGTCAGAGGTCAGCCTAACGAATGGAGCTGCTTACATTTCTGACCTTCTATGTCTCAGCGCCCAGTTGCAGCACTGGCCATTGGTGGTGCCCTTGCCAGGCCCAGTTGGCTCAGCTCACCCACCCTGGGCCGTGCCAACCGCTTCCTCAGTACAGCTGCCGTCAGCCTGATGAACCCGCGGCGGTCCCTGGGAACCCTGGAGAAGATGAAAGCACGCATGCTGAGTGTGGAGCAGCGGACAGAGGATGACAGTGAGTAGTTCCCACTGCATGCTTGCCAAGGTGTCAGGTAGGGGTGGGGGAAGCAGGCAAAGGAAAAGGCCCAGCCAGTCCCCGGGGAATGGATCAGCCCTGAGCCTAGCTGAGAAAGGGTGGCAGCAATTGCTCACTGTCTGACTGAGGAGTTGTCGCTCAGCTGGTGAGCTCAGTGTATGTTGCTCAAAGCCTGGAGGTGCTGGGGGCTGGCAATGACTTGGGCATGGCCCTGCTTGCAGGAGCTGCAGGAGAGCCGGGGTGCGTCCGTGCGCTGGTCATGGCAGCGCTGGTCACGGCAGCGCTGGTCCTGGTGCAGGCAGTCTGGGCTGGTGAAGTCTCTCCTGAAGCAGGTTATCAAAGTGCCTGTATTTTCTTTAAAAATCATCCGGTTGCCTACCCAAAGGCGAGGAGGTGAGCCCGGTGGCTGAGGACTCAGCCCCAGCTGCTGCAGTGCAGGGGCAGGCCAGGCGGTGGGGCTCGGGGCTCACATGTGGGCAGGTTAGAGCCCAGGTGGTGGGGCCCAAGTCTGTAATCCGAGGCACTCAGCACTGTGGACTAATGGCATGTAACGCAGACCTTGGGGCTGAGTTCCCGGCCCTGCCAACTCTTGATGATCTTAGTCTCACTCTGATTTTGGCAGAAGCTGTTGGGTTTGGCTCATTTGCCTGGCAGTGCCTGGAATGCCCCAGTTGTGCCCCGTCCTTTCCCAGCATGCAGTTGGAAGGGTTGGAGGCTCACGCCGTTCTGCTCAATGAGTGTTTGCCAGGCACTTCCCTCCTTGGCCTGGGGAGGATAGGGGCTGTGTGCAGGGCCGGACTGCAGTAGCATGTCAGACAGGAGCACTGCTCACACTCTGAGAGCCAGCTTGGCCCTTTTGTGTGAGGCCCCCAGACTTGTAGAGAGGGAACGAGGACTGGGGAAAGGCATGGAGGGGGAGGGAGCTGTGCTATGGGCATGGTCCCTGAGAACACTGCACACTGGGGCAATGCATTGTCTGGGAGGCGTACAGGCCTCGCACTGCCAGTGACGCTGCTGAGAAAACTCTTCTGTCTCGGGGCTGGGTTGCAGTAGAAGGCAGCCATGGAAATGAGGGTCTGTTACTGGGGAGACCCCCCGAGGAGCCGGAGCAGTCAATCACTGAGAACTCCCTTCTGGAGATCCTGGATGGAATAGTGATGATGTACAACCTCAGCGTCCACCAGCAGCTTGGTAAGGTGAGCATGATCCATAGGGGAGAAGGTCACAGCCCTTGTCGTGCTGCCCCACACTCGGGCCGGCACCCGTGGGTCCTTGCAGTGAGCCAGCTCCCTTGTGCCCATCGAGCCACCAGAGAGGGAGGGCCACCTTGGCTGGTGTGCACGTCTGTTTGTGGCACAGCCCTGTTTCTTTTGTTGTTGCACTCATCCTGGGGTGATGGCTCTGGCAGGAGGGGACCATGTGTCTCCAGTAGGGACTGCAGATCCTGTTCCAAATTGCATTTGCTATGCTTCAGTGTCACCGGAGGTTGCAGCTGAGTCCCTGATCTCCAGCCCTTTTCTCCTCCCTCCCCCCCATTAGCAGTAGGGCTGAATCCCTTTCCTGGAGAATGGGAACTGAGTAACAGGAGCATGCTGGGGCCTAGAGCACAGGGATGCTGGGCCAGATGGCTGTTCACCTGAGCAGCCCAGGGCACGTTGGGATCTGGACGTCTGTGCTCAGTCCACCCAGTTCAATCCAGGACAGCGCAGGGCTCACTACTAGCATAGCATAGAGTGTTACAAGCTAGCATAGGTCTTACTTTTGGTCCTTTAGCTTTCGCTATGTTTGAGCAAGTGGCTGGGTTTGATGAGGAGGAATTGCTCCTGTATCTGCAGTGAGAGCAAATCACAACAGCTCCAGCCTTCTGACCCCCTTAGAATCATAGAATATCAGGGTTGGAAGGGACCTCAGGAGGTCATCTAGTCCAACCCCCTGCTCAAAGCAGGACCAATTCCCCACTAACTCATCCCAGCCAGGGCTTTGTCAAGCCTGACCTTAAAAACCTCTAAGGAAGGAGATTCCACCCCCTCCCTAGGTAACCTATTCCAGTGCTTCACCACCCTCATAGTGAAAAAGTTTTTCCTAATATCCAACCAGTAGCGTAGCTAGTGGGGTTCAGGGGAAGCGGCCGCTTCCCCTGACCGTATTCCCCAAAAGTGGTGCCGGCGGAACGGGGCCATGGGCTGGCTCCTGGCGCTCCGGCTGGCAGAACGGGAAGAGAAGAATGAGGAGGGATTTGCTAGCTGCTTTCAACTACCTGAAAGGGGGTTCCAAAGAGGTTGGATCTAGACTGTTCTCAGTGGTACCTGATGACAGAACAAGGAGTAATGGTCTCAAGTTGCAGTGGGGGAGGTTTAGGTTGGATATTAGGAAAAACTTTTTCACTAGGAGGGTGATGAAGCACTGGAATGGGTTACCTAGGGAGGGGGTAGAATCTCCTTTCTTAGAGGTTTTTAAGGTCAGGCTTGACAAAGCCCTGGCTGGGATGATTTAGTTGGGGATTGGCCCTGCTTTGAGCAGGGGGTTGGACTAGATGACCTCCTGAGGTCCCTTCCAACCCTGATATTCTATGAGTCTATGGATGGTTTGCTGCTCTCAGGGGTCAGGCTGCTGAGAGCAGCCCAGCCAGGGGACCGGAGCTCCACGATGCTGGCCGAGTTGCTGCTCTCCGGGGTCGGGCTGCTCTTGACCATTCTGGAAAAGCTCTGTGCTGGCATCACTGGTCCCCTCTTGCCTTTCAGATGGTGGGTGTGTCCGATGATGTAAACGAATATGCCCTGGCACTGAAGGACACAGAGGAGAAGATTAGCCGATGTCCAAAGAGGGTAAGGAGTCCCTCCGGTAGACCCCTCCCAACTTCCATCTTTGTAACCTTGGCAGAGCCCTGTGGCAAAGGGCTCTGCCGGAGGATAGCTCAAGCCGGGGGCTGCAAGGAGGCTGGCAGGGAGGAGGGACATGTGCACTGTGTGGTCCAGTTGCTGCTTCCCTAGAGTGCAGGCCCCAGCAGCAGGCCAGGAGGAACAAAAGCACGGGTGTTGCTCTCCATTTACCTCTGGGGCTCGCAGGCTGAGGGCCCTACCTCATGGGACAGGTGCACCAGACTGGTCTGTTACAGGGTGTAGAGTTTCTATCCCCAAGAGTATTAAATAAAATAACCCTCCAAACCCAGCCCATGGCATAGATGCCTCCCACCCCCAGCTTTTGGGGCTGGGCACCGCCACATGCAGCACTGGGGCTTAGTGGAAGGACACCTGGCTGGTGGTGCCACCGAGATACCAGACAGGAAATGCCCAGAATGGTTTCTGGCTCAGGGCTCCTGCAGATGGAGGGTAACTCCATCTGACCAGTCCTACAAAGGCCACCTCTTAGAGCAGGTGATTTGAAAGCACTTGGACACCTAGGGGCTAATACCTGGCCAAGGTTCCTGGTCCTGGGGTTCTTGCTGGTCAGGGCAGCGATGGATCCCACCTGGGTGTTGCTCTGCTTCTGGCTTCCACTCCCCCAGCCTTCACATGGATGCCTCTTGGCTGGGCAAGACTAGGCTCCGGCCCCTCTGTCCTCCCTTGCAAACCATAGAAGGGGGAACCTCTTGTGTCCTGTCCATTCTGCTCTGCACCGTGCCAGTCCGGTCAGGGAGGGGCTCCTCACACCTGCTATGCTTCTTTCAGAGGAGGGACATCTATGAGGAGCTGGTGAAAAGCCAGAAGGTTTTCTCAGAGAAACTTAACCACCTGAGTCGCCGGCTAGCCTGGATCAACGTCACCATCTACTCCAAGGTGAGAGAAGCGCGTGGTGAGAGGAGCCTGGGGGAAGGTGGGCAGTGGTTCAGCCTGACCCTTGTGAAATTCTGAGCTGTGGTTTTGATTTTGATGGACTATATGGGCCCAGAAAGTCCCAGGGGTAAACGTGACCCTGCCACTGTTCCTGTTTAAAACTCTTTAATGTTAATTTGGGGCAGGGTGAGCAGAGACCTCAGTCAGCTAGTACCATGGCAAATGCACCATTACAAACCAGTCAGCATTTCAGTAAAGATCTAGAAAAAGAAGGAAACCCAGTTAAAATACTGGAAATGTGAAGTTAAGTGGGGCTTTCATTGTAACAATATTTCTTCTCCTACCCTCATTCCCCCTCTTTGAACTGTAGAGCCTTTCTCAGTAACCCCTCCCCCGGGACTAAGCCTTAGGTGGAAGTAAAGATGGTACTAGCTATTCTCTTTGGGGAAAAGAGAAACCGTGAGTTGGAATGGGCTGGAGCTGCCACTGCTGTTAAAGTTCAGTCCCCTTTCCTACAAAACAGAGCGAGACAAGCACATGAAAAGGGGAAAAAAACACAAAGAGAAAATGCAGCTTCCGTCTCCGGGGCTGGCTCTGACTTGCACCCTCGTTGATGGAGAAACACGGGCTCAGCATGTGGTCTGATCAGCCACTTCCGCACTTGGCAACTTGTCCCTGCACAGGTCTGTCCAGGGAATTGCTTTTAGCTGTGTTTTTGGTTACAGGCTTACAGCAGTGTTGCAGAGCATATGGTCCTTAAACAGAAGGAAAAAGAGGGCTAGGAAAACGTAAAGCAGGGGGGAGGAGGGGGAAGAGACAGACACCAATATCTTCATCCCAGGGGGTGATTGGGGTTTAGCTGGAACTGGTGGAGACAGCGATGTGTTTTGGCTCCCTTTCTCTGACCCAGTCTGGTCAGAACATTTTTCAGAATTCGGACAGTAAAGGCCCAGTGATGGCTCCTGGAGGCCCTGGAAATTGTGAGGGTGACAGCTCACTACTTTTGGGCAGTCCATCTCCCAGCTAGCATTTGTTGTTCGGCAGCTTTTTCGTTTGTCCCCAAAAGTCTGTTAAGGAACCTCAAAAAAAGTAATGGGCAAAATAGCACCTTCCCTCATTTTTTACCATTGGGCCTAATTCTCGACACCGGTTTTGGGTTACTAACTTATGGTCCCATTCCTCTTTTGTTTGCCAGGCATGATCCTAACCCAGTCCTTGAGTTATACCAGTAGGGCTTTTTGCTTGAACAAACCCAGTCCTTTTCTTTCTCTTTTGAATGTTTTCCCATGAACATTTATTGTTATAGTTATTGTCTAGGCAGCTGTTGATCCACTGTGTCATGGTGTACGCGTAAAAGGTCTAGTTAGGTGCCTGCTGAATCTGCTTATGGCTGACCAGCCCAATTTAAGGGTGACGCAGCTTGCTAGAAGTTTTACAGATGCATCCAGGTGTTGTCTGAGTTGGAGTCCAAGATGACAGCACTCTGCTTTCTTCTTTCACGCTTAGCTTCCATTCTCTGGTTCAAAGCTGCTTTGGGTTGAGCTGCCCGTGGCTATCCACATGGCATGGTGCTGGGGCTCTCCACTCAGTTTTCAGCCTCTTATCCTTCATGCCCACAGCAACAGTCACTTTGGTATGTTGCCTAGAACCTTTTCTGGCCTGCCTGGGGTGGAAGCTGAGTCTTTCGTGGCTGTGTTCTCCCCGGCAGGAGAAGATGCAGGACATATACTGGTTGCTGCGAGTGTGCATCCGCACCATTGAGCACGGGGACAGGACGGGCTCGCTCTTCGCCTTCATGCCGGAGTTCTACCTCAGTGTGGCCATGAACAGCTACAGCGCGCTGAAGAACTACTTCAGCCCTGTCCATAGCATGGAGGAGCTACCCGGTGAGGAGGGGGCTCGCGCTGCCATCACTGCTGACTTATGCTGGGCTGGGCATGGTGCTGGGCAGGACAAAGCTGTGCCCTGGCTGCGAGCTCCCAGGAGACGGCGGGGCTGCTTCCCCTGCCATGTGCTCATCTCTGCACCAAGTGCTGGCCATTTCCTGGGGGGGGGAGTGCAGCTTGTTGAGTTAGACTGGAGTTCCAAAGGGGCCCATTGGGATTTCCTGGGCTTGGTCACCTGCTCGCCCTCCGCCTGCGTCATTTGGGGACCTGCAGGCAGCCAGGAGACCAGGCTGTCTTTGGCCATTGTATTGCCTTTATTGTATGCTGCTCCTGCAGTGTGTTGTGGAGTTTGCCCTGTGGGTGTCTAGCTTGCCACAATGGTGACTGGGGTGGGGGGGGCTACTCCTGGCTCTTTGCGTAGCCAATGGCAATGCAAGCCTCCCTGTTGAGTCCTTTGGGTCTGAGAGCCAGGTTGCCCAAGCCTGCTCCAGCGCCCCCTGGTTCTGTGCCATGTGCTCCTATGTCAGGGAGGAGGCCGTTTGGTGTGTTGTTCTGGCGGGTTTGAGTGAAAATCTGCTTGCTCTTTGAGGAGGGAAGGAGGGTGGGCAGGCAGGTGGGTGATACACTGCTTCTCTCCCAGCGAGAGGCAGCATGGGGCCGATGTGGGCATCCCCCTAGGATGAGGGCTGTGCCTACTGGGGAGCGAGAAGGTCTGAGGGCGACGCTGGCCTGGGCTCTGTCAGCGAGTGCAGTGCCTGGCCTGGCTGGCCCGCTGCTGCCGAAGTGCTACTCCAAAATGGCCCTGTGTGTACAGCTGATTGAAGGGACTCCCAGACCTGCCAGCTCCTCTTATCCAGCCCAGCCTGGTGTGCCATGGAGCCAGAGCCCTGCTCCTGAAGGGTTCAAACCCTGAGGCAGAGAATGGCAGTGTCCAGCATCCCCAGTGGGGGCCCACCCTGGCAATGTTTTCTAGCAGCGTGTAGCACAATGTTACATTGCTCCTAACTGTATCCCTTGAGCACATGGGCCACTCAGGGCTGCATTGCTGAGCCAGCTGCAGGAGCCATACCCTTTGTGTTCCCAGCTCGAAGGGGCAGTTGGGCTCAGGAGTGCTATCCTGAGCATCCCGGAGCTGCCTCCTGTCCTTCCCTGCTGTGCTGGGGGTTCCCTATGTCCAGCACCCCTCATCCCCATATGCGCAGCTAAGACTTGGAACTGTTGGTTATTTGCATGGCTGGCCTTTTGCTGAATTCTCCAGGCACCTGGCAGCCGCTACATCCGGGGAGGCTGACTCAAAACGGCCCCCTCAGAGCGATGATGTCAGGCTCTCTGCAGACTCAGGCAGAGATGCCCTGTCAGTTACTGTTCCCATGGTTATCGCTGCCCCACATGGGTGAGACTTAGTTATATTACATAGGAACCGACTCTGCCGCCCAACTCCGCAGCAGGGGTGGTTCCCGTGGCTGCCTGAGGGCGTGGGACTGTGCCCCTCTCCACCTGCTCAATCCCTTTCCTTGCAGGCTATGAAGAGACTCTGACGCGTCTTGCTGCCATCCTGGCCAAGCACTTTGCTGACTCCAGGATCGTCGGCACTGGTGAGGCTGCTCTCTTGGGGTGACTGGTGACTGCTCTGCCTGTTGGGGGTGAGGGCCCGGCAATGACCAGCCCCCAGCTTGCTGCCAGACCCTGCCCTGGAGCAGCAAGGGCCTGCTGGAGTGCAGCAAAGGGGGCAGGCTGGCTGTGTCAGGGCTGCTGGGCACCCTGGGGTGGCTTTCCTAGCAATTGCTGAGGTTATTGCATTAGTAGGGGAAGGGAAGGGGGGCAGAGAGTCCTAGCTACTGGCATGGGGTGGGTTCTCCTGGGCGGGCTCCTCTGCCGATGGCAAACCCTGGGCAGCTGTCTGGAGGTTCTTAGCACCATCCCTGGAGTCTTGGCTGGGTGCAGACTGGCCATTTCTCAGAGAGGTCTTGCATTTCCCAGCTGCATGGGGTAGGGGAATCCATGACCTCCCCGTTGTGCAGGTGATGGGCAGAGATGAGCAGGGACTAGGCAGTTCCCCTGTGACTGGAGAAGGCCTGAGGTGGCTCCAAGCTTGGCCCCTGGCCTGGCAGGGCTTGGGAGGCCGCAGGATGGAGCGATCCTGCAGGAGGGGACCCGTTGCCTGTGTTACTAGGGCCCTAGCTAGCCCCCGGATTGTACCATTTAAAATGCCACTTGTCCCTTCTGCCGGAGGCCAGTCCCTTCCCTGGCTCCCTGCACTGCTCAGCCATGGGCCTGGCCCTGCTGCATCAGCCTAGCCCTTCTCATCTGCCCTCAGACATCCGGGACTCTCTGATGCAGGCGCTGGCCAGCTACGTCTGCTACCCACACTCGCTGCGGGCCGTGGAGAGGATCCCAGAGGAACAGTAAGTCGCGACCCGCACCCTGAACTGCCATGGGGAGCTGGGGCAAAGGAGCTGGGACTGTAAGAGTGGGGGTCAGGACAATGGGGCTGAGAGGTCCCTGGGCTGGAGCAGGCTGGGCTAAGGGCAGTAGCAGTGATTATGGCTGCTGGGGTAGATCAGACTAGCTGGGGATGGGAAGATATAGCTTAATTTTAACCCGTCCCCCGGGTGTGCCGCAGGTGCTGGTCCCGCTCCTCCCCCGGGTGTGCTGGCCCTACAGACATTGGTGCCCTGCCATTCTCCCTTCCCACTAGGAGCCCCGAATGTGCCACCCTGCCCTCCCTATATTCCTGGCTGCCAACCTGTCCCTTCCATCTGGTAGGCGAATATCCATGATGAGGAACCTGCTGGCTCCCTACGAGCAGCGGCCATGGGCGCAGACCAACTGGATCCTTGTTCGGCTGTGGCGGGTAAGGTCCCACTACCTGTCGCTGCCAGGAGCCTAGTCCCATGCCTCTGGGGCCATCGCTCAGCTGCAGGCTAGAGGTCTCAGCCCTCTCCCTGGCAGGCTGGGCAGCACCTGCGGTGTCCCCTTCAGCCTGCCTGGCACAGCTCAGCGCTCTGCCGTAGTGGCCTGGGGAGCCCTGCCCTAACCTTTCCCTTGTCTCCCCCGTTGCAGGGCTGTGGGTTTGGATACAGGTACACGCGGCTCCCGCACCTGCTGAAAACCAAGCCCGAGGATGCCAATCTCCCCAGCCTGCAGAGTGAGTGGGGTTGGGGCAGGGTCTTGCGCCGGGGCGCTCACAACATTGCGGGGGTGAGGGTGTCTGGTGCTGGAGCGCTCACGACATTGGGGGGGAGGCTGGGTTCTTCTTCGAGTGCTTGCTCATATCCATTCCATTAGGTGTGCGCGCGCCGCGTGCACGATCGTCGGAAGATTTTCTACCCTAGCAACACCGTCGGGTCGGCTGTGGAGCCCCCTAGAGTGGCGCCTTCATGGCGCTGAATATATACCCCAGCCGACCCGGCGCCCCCTCAGTTCCTTCTTACCGCCCCTGACGGTCGTTGGAACTGTGGAGCGCGGCATAGCTGTCCTCCACTCTCCCTAGCTTAGTTAGTTATTCGCAGTTGTAGTTATAGTTATAGTTCTAGTGTTTATAGTTAAATAGTTAAATAGTTTTTAAAGTTGTTCTAGTTGTTATAGTAGTCCAGGGGATTAAGGGGGTCGTCTCCCCCTTTCTCCCCCGGCCGCGGGCCCGGGCTCATGCCCAACGCTCCCGGCTTCAAGCAGTGCGCCTCCTGCGCTAAGCCTATGCCCACGAGCGACCCGCACGACTCCTGTCTGAAGTGCCTGGGAGAGTCCCATCAAACAGATAAGTGCAAGATCTGTAAGGCCTTCAGACCAAGGACCAAGAAAGAGCGGGACTTTCGGCTCCGGCAACTCCTGATGGAGGCGGCACTTAGTCCGGACACTCCCTCTACAAGCCAAGCCCCGGCACCTAGCGCCTCGGTGCGCAGTGCCCCGGCAGCACCGGCCATGCCGACCACGCGAGTGGTGTCGGACAAGCCTCCCCGGCACCGGACCTCGTCGGCACCGCAGCAAGTGCCTCGACGCCGGTCATTATCCCCGGGGCATAAAAAAGCCCATAAGACGGGGGCCTCCGTGCCGAAGACGCCGGCTCCCCCAGTGCCGGGGGTAGAGCCGAGTCCGCCGGTGGAGCACCGAAAACAGGTGCCTCCAGCACTGTCGACTCCGGCGTCGAGGCCGTTGAGTCCGGTGCAGATAGCGTCTCCACCGAGACCGGCGGTGATACAACTCCCGTCGACTCCAGAGACCTTCACGGCGGCGAGAGACTTGATAGCTCTCACGGAGCCGGCACCGCCTCAACCACCGGCACCGACGGCACCGTTGACTCGCCTGGTCCAGTCGAGGGGGAAACCTGCCTTGATGCGCCCTCCATCGCAAGGGCTGGAACCTCGGCACCGGTCCAGGTCCCGAAGCAGGTCCCCACGCCGCTCGCAGTCCCGGCACCGAATATCACCTCGGCACCGGTTGTACTCGCGGCCAAGATCTTCGTCGCGGCACCGCTCTACGTCTCGGCACCGCTATGATCGTCGGCACCGCTCAACGTCGAGACGTAGTTCTCGGCACCGCTACGGTCGACGCTCGACGTCGAGAGGCCGCTCCCGGCACCGGGCATACTCCAGGTCCTCGTCGAGGTCCAGATCCGGCTCCCGGCACCGACGAGGTCATCGGCACCGATCGCGGTCCCGGCACCGTTTGCCGGCACCGCGTAGAGATAGATCATCTCCGGACCGGCACCGTGCGGCACCGCAGCCCACGGGAATCGTTTCGTCTCTCTCGGCACCGCCATGGCCATCAAGATCGGTGTCTCACTCCTCGGAAGACCTGTCGAGATGGGCCATTGGCAGGAGATGACAGAGGACCATTCTCATGGCCCATCTCACTGGTCGTTTTGGACCCCGTGGGCGTACCACCAGGAGCAAGGGGCTCCAATACCCTCGACCTCTCGCTCGGGTCACTCCGTTAGAAGGGCCCCGGAGTCCACCATCTCTCGGCCTCCGCCAGGGGGCATGGAGGCTTCCGTGTCCACGCCACCCGACGCCATGGACCCAAGCACAGGTGATGCTCCGGCCCAGGAGCAGGGGGACCAGGACCCTCCCTTGGATCCTGTACCACCGGAGGCATCTTCCTCTTCCTCTCCGGATGAGGCAGTGGCGGGCACATCATGTACAGGTCCTCCTCCGATAGATCTTCGGGCTCACCAGGATCTCCTGCGTAGGATGGCCCGTAATATGGACCTGCAGGCGGAGGAGATAGTGGAGGTGCAGGACCCTATCATGAACATCCTCGGAGCGGATGCCCCATCGAGGGTGGCGTTACCCCTGATCCGCACGATACAGGCCAATGCAGATACGATATGGCAAACTCCTGCCTCTATCCCACCCACAGCGAGAGGGGTGGAAAGGAAATACTTTGTCCCGTCTAAAGACTACGGGTACTTGTATACCCACCCCCAACCGTGTTCACTGGTGGTGGCATCAGTGAACGCAAGAGAGCGCCACGGTCAGCAGGCTGCAGCGCCTAAATCAAAGGAGGCTAAGCGACTCGATTTGTTTGGCCGTAAAGTTTACTCAGCCGGAGGGCTGCAACTTAGAGCGGCGAACCAGCAGGCGCTCCTGAGCCGCTACAACTTTAACTCCTGGAACTCTATGGGGAAGTTTAAGGAGTTGGTTCCCCAAGAGTCCAGGGAGGAGTTTGGAGCCATGGTAGAGGAGGGTAAGAAGGTGGCTCGGACCTCCTTGCAGGCCTCCTTGGACATAGCGGACTCGGCTGCGAGGACCCTGGCTTCGGGTATCGCTATGCGGAGGATCTCCTGGCTTCAGGTTTCGGGTTTGCCTCCGGAGCTGCAACAAACCCTACAGGATCTGCCCTTTGAGGGACATGGATTGTTCTCGGACAAGACGGACTCTCGCCTGCAGAGCCTCAAGGACTCGAGAACAATCATGCGCTCCCTGGGGATGCATGTTGCGGGCCCTCAGCGCAGACCATTTAGGCCGCAGCCTCAGCGCTTCTACCCCCCCCCGCCTCGTCAGAGACAGGACTCGGCCCGGAGGCGAGGGCGAGGTGGTAGGAGAAGGTGGACCGGCCCTCAACCAGGCCAGAACCAGGGGCCACCTAGACCACCTTCAGGCCCCAGGCAGAACTTTTGAAGGTGCGGTCGAGGACGGCGCCCCAGTCATCCCCCAGGATCCAGCCCCCTCCTTCCGGGATCGCCTCTCCCACTTCCACCGTGCCTGGTCCCTTATAACTTCGGACCGTTGGGTCCTCCGCACGGTGGAGAGGGGATACGCTATCCAGTTTTCTTCTATCCCTCCCTCCCACCCCCCTTCCCCGTCCCTCTTCAGGGACCCTTCTCACGAGCAACTTCTTATACAGGAGGTTTCTACGCTCCTGGCCCTGGGGGCCATAGAGGAGGTTCCGATAGAGTTAAGGGGCAGGGGATTTTATTCCCGTTACTTCCTGATCCCCAAGTCCAAAGGAGGTCTGCGGCCCATCTTGGACTTGCGCGGACTCAACAAATTCGTAGTAAAGTTGAAGTTCCGCATGGTCTCTTTGGGGGCCATTATCCCTTCCCTCGATCCTGGAGACTGGTTCGCCGCCCTCGACATGAAAGACGCATACTTTCACATCACAATTTACCCACCTCACAGACGCTTCCTGCGATTCGTGGTAAACACGGTGCACTACCAATTTGCAGTCCTTCCCTTCGGCCTATCCTCGGCCCCAAGAGTGTTCACGAAATGTATGGCTGTCGTGGCAGCGTACCTTCGTCGACAAGGGATACAGGTGTTCCCGTACCTAGACGACTGGCTGGTACGCGGTCGCACCAAGGAGCAAGTTCAAGCTCACGTCCACATAATAGTGCACACATTCAACGAGTTGGGCATCCTACTCAACAAGGACAAATCCACTCTAGAACCTACCC
Organism: Trachemys scripta elegans; assembly: GCF_013100865.1. Taxonomy (NCBI): domain Eukaryota; kingdom Metazoa; phylum Chordata; order Testudines; family Emydidae; genus Trachemys; species Trachemys scripta. Next base: position 52,074,358 of record NC_048304.1, on the reverse strand, counting down.
AGAGAATAGAATTCATCGGCGCAGTTCTAGACTCCAGACGTGCACAAGCCATCCTGCCAGACAACCGCTTTGGCACCATCAAGAACCTCATTCAAGGGCTCAAGGCCTTCCCAACTACCACGGTGAGGTCGTGCCTCACCCTGCTGGGTCACATGGCTTCCTGCACGTACGTAACCAGGCATGCCAGACTTCGGCTTCGCCCACTTCAAACCTGGGTGTCATCAATATACCGCCCACATCGGGACAGCCTGAACATGGTGGTCACGGTCCCGAACTCGGTCCTGACCTCCCTCACCTGGTGGCTAGATCACAATGTGGTCTGCGAGGGGATGCCTTTTCACACCCCACAACCCTCTCTGCACCTGGTCACAGACGCTTCATCTCTGGGTTGGGGCGCCCATCTCAACGAACACCATACCCAGGGCCTGTGGACTGCACCCCAGTTAGCCCTGCATATCAATGTTCGGGAACTGATGGCGGTACGCCTGGCGTGCCAAGCATTTCTCAATCTCCTACGTGGCCGTTGTGTGTTAGTTCTCATCGACAACACCACGGCCATGTTTTACATCAACAAGCAAGGAGGAGCACGTTCGTCAATTCTATGCCAAGAGGCCATTCGCCTGTGGGACTTCTGCATCGCCCACTCAATCCATCTCACGGCATCGTTCCTCCCTGGAGTCCAGAACACTCTAGCGGACCGACTCAGCAGGTCCTTCCAGACGCACGAGTGGTCTATCCGTCCGGACATCATACATTCCATCTTCCAGAAGTGGGGGTTTCCCCAGATAGACCTGTTTGCATCTCGAGACAACAGGAAGTGCCACGTGTTCTGCTCCCTACAAGGTCGAGCTCCGGGCTCCCTCTCGGATGCGTTTCTCCTTCCCTGGAAAAACCACCTGTTTTATGCCTTCCCTCCGTTTCCTCTGGTCCACAAGGTACTGCTCAAATTGCGCAGAGACCAGGCACAGGTAATTCTGATCGCTCCAGCGTGGCCGAGACAACATTGGTACACCACACTGTTGGAACTCTCGGTTCAGACACCGATCCCGCTTCCATTATGTCCGGATCTCATCTCTCAGGACCACGGCCGGCTGCGTCACCCCGACCTGAAATCACTCCACCTCACAGCGTGGCTGCTCCATGGTTCACCCAGGCAGAGCAGCAATGCTCGCACTCTGTCCAACAGATTCTGCTGAGCAGTAGGAAGCCCTCAACACGCACCACGTACCTGGCCAAGTGGAAGCGGTTCTCCTGTTGGTGCGAACAACGAGCCACGTCCCCGTTGCAGGCACCCATTCCTCTCATTTTGGAATATCTCCTCTCCCTAAAACAGCAGGGGTTGGCGATATCTTCAATTAGAGTTCACCTGGCCGCTATATCGGCCTTTCACCCAGGGGAACTCGCGTCCTCGGTATTCTCTAACCCGATGGTCGTTAGATTCCTCAAGGGCTTAGACCGGATGTACCCACAACAACGTCAGCCCGTCCCGACGTGGGACCTCAACCTGGTTCTCTCCAAGCTCACAGGTCCTCCATTCGAGCCACTGGCCACATGTTCACTTCTGTACCTATCCTGGAAGACAGCCTTCCTCGTAGCCATCACCTCAGCAAGGCGCGTTTCTGAACTCAGGGCGCTTACATCTGAGCCCCCTTACACAGTTTTTCATAAGGATAAAGTGCAGCTTCGTCCACATCCTGCCTTTCTCCCTAAGGTGGTTTCTCCTTTTCATATCAACCAGGATATATTTCTCCCGGTCTTTTATCCCAAACCACATGCCACTCGCCAGGATCAACGTTTGCATTCCCTGGACGTACGAAGGGCCCTGGCCTTCTATATTGACCGCACAAAGCACTTTAGAAAGACGACGCAACTCTTCGTTGCAGTGGCCGACCGAATGAAAGGCTCACCGGTCTCCTCACAACGCCTATCCTCCTGGATTACGTCTTGCATCCGGACTTGCTATGACCTGGCAGGTGTCTCAGCACCGCACCTCACCGCTCACTCCACGAGGGCCCAAGCCTCCTCGACTGCTTTCCTGGCACATGTTCCGATACAGGACATTTGTAGAGCGGCGGTTTGGTCATCAGTCCACACGTTTACAGCTCACTATGCACTAGTGCAGCAGTCCAGGGACGATGCTGCATTCGGGTCAGCGGTTTTGCACACAGCAATGTCTCACTCCGACCCCACCACCTAAGTTGGGCTTGGGAGTCACCTAATGGAATGGATATGAGCAAGCACTCGAAGAAGAAAAGACGGTTACTCACCGTTGTAACTGTTGTTCTTCGAGATGTGTTGCTCATATCCATTCCAAACCCGCCTCCCGTCCCCACTGTCGGAGTAGCCGGCAAGAAGGAACTGAGGGGGCGCCGGGTCGGCTGGGGTATATATTCAGTGCCATGAAGGCGCCACTCTAGGGGGCTCCACAGCCGACCCGACGGTGTTGCTAGGGTAGAAAATCTTCCGACGATCGTGCACGCGGCGCGCGCACACCTAATGGAATGGATATGAGCAACACATCTCGAAGAACAACAGTTACAACGGTGAGTAACCGTCTTATCTGGCGCCAGGGCAATTGCGGCTGTGGAGGGGGAGAGTGGGGTCTGGCACAAGACACTTGCGGCATTGGGAGCAGTGTCTCATGCTGGGGCACTCACAGCCTGGGGGGAGAGTGGGGTCTGGTGCCAAAGTGCTCACAGCATTGGGGGCGGTATGGGGGGGTGGGGTCTGGTGCCGGGATCTAGCGGTGCCCTACTGGTGGGGAAGCAGGGATGTGTCCAGCAGGCCCAGCCGGGGGTGCTGGGAACAGCCCCAGCAGTGTGCAAATGCTGAGCCAGGGGTTCTTCAGCAGGTGATGGAGGAGGCGTGAGCAGAGGCTTCTTGGGACACCAGGGAGCATACGAAGGCAGAAGCCTGAGTGGGGCCTGTTCCCTTCTCCATACCCTGGTGCCCTTGTTCCATCGCACTCTTGTGCTGTTGTGGCCTGGGGCCTTGCTTGTGGACAGCAGCGGGGGCCAGGGCAGCTGGCCGCAACCGGCTTTGCTGCAGCAGTGACTGGAGCAGTGTCGCCCTGTCTCCAGCCAACCGGGAGTTGGAAGGGCCAGTCTTGGTCTGTTCACTGGGGAGCCAGCAAGTTCTGTAAGCAGGCCATGCTGTTCCCAAGCGCCCCGTCTCCACCCAAGCCCTGGGCAAACCAGCTGCACTAGTGGCAGTGGAGGCCACAGAACAACAAACAAATCCAAATGTCACACGGCCACCCAGGTGCCTGGCATGCCCATGCAGGGTGCTGGTTAATAGAGGAGTGACTGTGGCATCTTCCTTTGTCCTCCCTTTGTCTGTTCCCTTTGCTGCTCAGCCCCTGGAGCTCTGCTCCCTACGTGGAGCTGTGTGAGGGCCACTGGGCCTTGGGGGCGTGCGTGTGTGTGTGTGTGTGTGTGTGTGTACACGCGCACACAAGCCGCTGGGTCTTGGGGCGCATGTGCAGCTGGGCTCTGGAGGGGGGGCTGGGGGGGAGTGTGTGCGCATACAAGCCGCTGGGCCTCCGGTGGGGGAGGGTGTGTGTGCGTGCGTGCACGAGATGCTGGGCCTCGCTCTCATCCGGTGGAGAGCTCTGGTGATGCCAGGTCAGCGGCTGGCGCGCCGCTCTGGGTGTGGGTGTAGGGCCCTGCAGCCATAGGTACTGCACCCAGGCAGCACTGCCCCCTCTGTAATGCCACTCTCTTGTCTGTGTCTCTCTCTCTCTCTCTCTCTCTCTTGGGGGCTCAGGAGATCTGTCTGTTGCTAGCCTCCAGCGTAAGTTAGCTGTTTGCTCGGCCCTGTCTTGTGTGGTGGTGCAGTAGCTCTTAGTCCCCTGGTGGTGCTTCCCCTCCAGGTGTGCCTCTGGCCCTCCCCCCACCCACTCCAGTCCTGGTGGGAGCCCTGGCGGGGGAGGGGCTCCTTGGCCTTCATCTCAGGTCTGTGCCAGGGAGAGGGGGCAGCTCATGCCAGTGCCCTGAGCCCCTGCTGCAGCTGTGCAGAGGGGAGCCACTCACCTAGGGCTGCCATCACCATAGGGGTGGCTTTGTGACTCATGGAGCAGGGCGGCTGCCTCCTGCCTGAGAGATGGGGGAGTTGCTGTGACTGGAGGGTGGACAGAGCTGGCAGATCCTGGGTATGAGCTGCACCAGCCTCTGCCTTGACCTGTGGGCTAGAAAGCGCCATGGCAATATCCCCATGTCCCGTGCTGGCAGCTGTGTGGCACGCTTGCTGCACCCCCAGGGGCAGCGGTGGTGTGGCTCTGCTCCTGGGTGCCCCTGCATCTGATTGGGAAAGATCTGAGCAGGCAGAGGAATGGGCCTGGCTCCTGGCACTGCTGGTCTGTGCAGCCCCTGAACCAATAATGAATGCTGCTTTAATTGCAAGGGAGCACGTTCCACAGAGGTGCCCTTGGGTCCTGCCCCCTGCCTGGGTGGGGCAGGGGTACAAGGGGCTGATTCCAATGCAGTTCCCATTTGCATGGGCTGTGTCTCAGGGGCGGCTTGATGGAAGTGCTGCTCCCCCACCCCAGAGCACCAGGTCCAACTGCCAGAGGCGCCCCCCAAACAGCTTGAGCCATTGGGAGTCCATGCAGGCAGTCCACGCTGGCACAGCCCTTGCTCCCTTCCGGCTTGGTGGCCCTGGAAAGCAGGCCCACCTCCCTTAGACCTGGGCATCTTGGCCCTTGCTAGAGGCAGGAGGGAGTGTTCAGAGGAGCAGCGCGCTGCCAGGCCAGGCACCCTTCCATCCCTCAGGAGGGCAGGGAAGAGTGCCCTGGTCTGCAGCATGCGGGCTCCCTGCTGCAAGGGGGAGGGCAAGGGCCAGGAAGCTTCAGGCCCTGCTGCTTATTGTCTGAGCCAGTCCCAGGGTCACTGTTGGCGCCAGTCAGTCCCTCCTGGGAGCGGGGCTCTGGCTGCTGAGAGTAGGGTGGCTCCACTCAGCAGGATGTGTGGGGGCACTGCGCTGCAGCTGCAGGGAGCTGCTGCTATCTGCTTTCCCTGCCGGGGCTCTGCTCCACACGCAGGAACATGACAGCTCTCCTGCTGTAGCAGGCATGGCTCAGTGCTGGGCCCTGCGGCTGTGGCAGTGATTAGGGGCTGCGGTGCAGTGTCCATTCCCCTCCCTTCCCCTTCCCTGTTGGGCAGTACCTAGGCCCGAGCCCCAACTGTGCCAGGGAGGGACGCTGGCTGAGCCCCATTGGGCCCCAGTGTGTTTGTCCCGGGGGCTGCCAACGCCGAGAGGGCTGAGCCGGGGAGCAATGGTGGGAGTGCCAAGAAACGGCCTTAGGTTCTCTGCAGCAGCCTGCCTGGGCCGCGGGAGTGCAGCCCTGGGGGAGGGCTCTGCCCCATCTTAGGGAGGGAACACCTTCCTCACTGGCCTTCTGAGTGCAGCCGGGCAGACCAGGGCCCACGTGAGGGCGTGGGTGTCTGAGCGCGGGGCAGCGACTGAGATGCTGGCATCAGGAGAGTTACTGCTGAGCTGGTCTGGGACTTTCTGGAGCCGAGCACGAGAGGCTTGGTTAGCACTTGGCTGCAGGGCTGCTGTTCCCCTGGGAGGAAGGAAGGGAGCAAGAGCCGTGACGGTGCACAGCTGTGGCCCAGTTTATGCAGGGCAGTGCTGGCAGCCCACGGGCAAGCTCTGCTCAGAATAGTCTGTGCACCTAGCCTTGCAGGGCACCTGCCATCTCTACTCACTGTCCAGCAGCCAGGCACGAGGGGCTTCATGCTCAGTCTCCTGCCTGGCCTTAAAGTGCTGAATGGCACCAGGCCTCTGCCTACCCCAGCTGCCCGCCTCCCTGAGCTGGGCATCCCAGGCTGCCCCCTGCCCCAGTGCTGGGTCTGCCCTTGATTCTTCTGCCCTTTGGTCCTAGAGCCGTGCCCCTCCACCCTTCTGCAGCGGCATATGGCCGATCTGCTGTGCAGTGACTGCGACATGGCACCCAGCTTCCTCAACAGCGTCCTCAACCAGCTCAACTGGGCCTTCTCGGAGTTCATTGGCATGATCCAGGAGGTGAGTGCTGGGGCTTGGCTGGACGGCACCTAGCGGGGACCCCAGCAGGCTATGCAGGGGTGGGTTCTGGGAGCCAGGCCAGGGCAGCCTGCCTACGGAGTCCAGCAGCACAGCCCTGATGGGCGCATGAGTGGGTGGAGGCCTCTGTTCCTTTCAAGGCCCTGTACTGAGCTGTGCCCGGGCAGATCCAGCAGGCAGCAGAGCGCCTGGAGAGGAACTTTGTGGACAGCCGTCAGCTGAAGGTGTGCGCGACGTGCTTCGACTTGTCCGTGAGCCTGCTCAGGGTGCTGGAAATGACCGTCACACTGGCCCCCGAGATTTTCCTCGACTGGAGCCGCCCCTCCTCGGAGCTGCTGCTCAGGAGACTTGCCCAGGTACATCCCCATGCTGGGAGCCGATGGAGCAGGCGAGAGCACCCCCTGCTGGGGGCAGGATGGCATGAATAAAGAGCCCCCTTCCCGGGTGTCCCTGTTAAAACTACCAACCCCGGGATCCAGCATCAGTTTCTCAGGCTGATGCACCTGCGGGCAGCTATTGTGGGAGAAATCTGGCTGACTCTAGGCGCTGCCAAGCCCTCCTGTGTGATTAAGCTTTTCCAGCAGGCACCTCATCAGCCCCCTACCCCACAGAAACCCGTCCCAGGCAGAACTCCCTGCAGCCCCATGAGGGAGACGAGATGAACGCTCTGGACTGCACACTGAGGACCTCCCTGTGCCAGTGGCTTTCACATGGTAGCCGCTCAAATCATGCGGCGATGGCAGTTGTACAAAGCCCTGAGAGAGAGGAGATGCATTCATCTGCTTGCTGTGAACCCAAGGGAAGCAAGGGAGGGGATAGCTGGCCTTACTTTGAACCTGAAATCAAGTTAGGTTGGGTATTCCAGACCTGGGCGCACACTCTTGCTGTGCCAATGCCCTTCAATCCTAATCGACAGCCCTCTGCTGTTCCAGTCCCTAGCTTCCAGCCCTTCTCAGCTCTGCCAGTGCCCCCGGTGACTGACCTGCAGCCCCTTGCTGTTGCTGTTCTGGGATTTCCTCCTCCCCAGCTCTGCCCTTGCTCCTTAATCATGACCCACTGCTATTCCCACCCTGGCACCTCCATTGCCAGCCACAGCCCTGTGGCTAAAACTAGTATAACTAAAGTCAGTTTAGCAACTTCCCTTCTGCAGTCCGCATCCGCACGTAGCCTTGAACTGACATAATGCTTGGTTTTACAAGTCCCCTTTGGTGTGCAGAGCAGCTGTACTAGCAGCTTATTGAAATGAGGAGTAAAAGGTGACTTGACCCCAGGCCAAGTTCCTCTGCAGGGAGAATGTGGCTGTGAGCAGAGGGCTCTGACGTCCAGCAGCCAAAGGCAGAGCACGAGCCAGGACAGGTCGCTGAATTTGGCAAAGATCAAATGAAGCATGACCCCAGCTGTCTGAGTGAGGCCCTAGTCCCTCAGAGCAGATTGCCTGGGCTGGGGGGATTCTCCGTCCTGGGAATCTGTAAATCAAGACTGGACGTCTCTTTCCCAGAGCTCGGCTCTGGCCAGTCACCAGTCATTGGCTGGAATTGCGAGGTGATGTTCCCTGGCCTGCTAGGCCCAAGGCTGCACTAGGTCCTAAGGCTCTCTTCTGTGTCTCCACTCTCGGAGAGGTTGCTTTGGGCAAGGCCATGTCATCTGGCCAGGGTTCCATGCAGAGGATGCTGTGCCAGGAGTGACTAGGTACAAGCCCCCTGGGGCCCACATTGGCCAGCTGAGCTGGCAGAACAGCTCCGAGCCCAGCCACCTGCTGGAGCGCAGGGGCATGCCCCTCACTTCCTGTATGCTCAGGATTGTAATCGGGGGGCTGCAGGAGGGGTGCAGTACAGGAGAGGGGAGCACCACCAGCAGCATTCCCCAGGCATGCTGTTGTGTGCCATGCCTGTGTCCCAGGATAGACCACAAGAGGGTATGCTGGCAGGGTCAGACGGTATGTAGCCAGGGTGGGGCCTCGCTGCCTTGAGTGGGGACACATAGTGAAGGGGGTTATACAGATGCAGGTAGGGCAGGGTGAGGGCTGGGGGGGGGGAGAGTGAGAGTGGGCCTGTCTGCTCCCGTGGCTCACCCAGCTGCAGACAGGGAGCACTGGTGCCCAGGTGGTGCTGGCACCAGACCTGCCCTGTGCCATGGGGGTCCCGCTGGAGCCGGCCCTACTTGGCTGCACCAGGGATTTGCTTTCAGCTGAAAGAAGAGTAGCCATGATGGCAGCAGAGCAGGCGTGCTGAGTGAGTTGAGGTGGGCTGTGTGCTGGAAAGGGCACGCCCAGAGCCTCAGCTGTCCCAGTGGGGGTTCACCCTGGAGCCTAACAACATTCAGTTTCACAGCCAGGCAAGGCAGAAGTCTGCTGCTCGTCTGGGTGGAGCTTGGTTGTATGTGATTGCTCAGCAGCCTCCTGGGCCTGAGCTGTTCCCTTGCTGTGCTTGGGGACCAGCAGTGCTAGTCCTGTTAGATCCTGGGCTCAGCAGAGAACTCCTCAGGCCATTGGCAGCTGTTAGCCAGCAAGTGCCTACACCCAGCCCTGCTCACAGCTGGCACTTGGTTGGCCCACTCTTGACTAGTTCTGCCATTGGCCACGATGTGGCCTGGGACTGTAGCTTCTCCTTGGTGAGAGCTTCCTTCGGACTGACTGCAGCCTGGAATGCAGCCGGTGTGACTGCCCATGTGTTCAGCCTCTCACCGCTGCAGACTGTGGCCCATTGCCCACCAGGGGCTACCTGCACTGCGCGCCCTGCTGAGGTGCTGGGAGTCAGTGTGCACCCAAAGAGGGAGTGTTGCACTGCTGCTGCTGTCCCATGCAGTGCAGCTGCACTGTCCACTCCTGATGGAATGCTGCATGCTGGGAGCTGCAGTTCCCCCAGGCATCGCCCTGGTAGGGATGGGAGGGCTGCAGTCAGCTCTGTTGTGCTCTGCGGTGTGGATCCTTAGCAATCCATGGGATGCGTTCAGCCAGATGCCTCTTGTCTGGCTGGTGGGAGGTTCAGGAGTAGCTAGTGGAAGAGGGGCTATCTCCTGCCAAGGCCCTGCACGTGGCAGGTGTGCTCTCTGAGGGAGACATGTTGACTTGGGGCTGGGACTGACAGCTGGAAAGGGGCTGCTCCGTCCTGCTCAGGCGGGCTCCCTGTCCAGGAGATAGGAACAACCTCTCCTGACATCTCTCTTGTCCCCGCACAGCTGTTGAACCAGGTGCTGAATCGGGTGACAGCCGAGCGGAACCTGTTCGACAGAGTGGTCAACCTCCGGCTGCCAGGTGAGTCACCCTTGTTGGGCCTGGCTGCCTCCTTGCTTGTCAGGAACTCACTGGTGGCTGTGCGGGGGGCCCAGGGGATTCAGGTGCTCCCCCTTGCCAATGGAGTGATTTGGCTGTGTGAGTGCTTTGCAGAGATAGGCTGGGGCTGTCATTGGGTGCTGGGCTATGTACCGGGAACCTCAGGTGCCGCGGGCTAGGGATATAGTGGGGGGCATTCTTCTTCTGAGTCAGACAGAAGGGTGACCTGTCAACCCAACCATGGGTACTTGCAGGACAGGCTCTAGGAGCTGTAAACAGGACTTCTGAGCATTGTGCTCACTCCCGATTCCTTGGCTGTTACCATGAGACCCTCTGTCCTACCGCAGGTCTCTCTGTCTCCCTCACTTCCCCTTTGGGTCCTGGCTTCTGGGGTCTCCAGGCACCAAACTCTGAGCAGCTGTTAAACTGCTGCCATGTGGGCACTCTAGGGAACTGGAAAGGGAGCTGGGATGGGAGATGCCCGTGGGATGGGAGGTGCCTGTAGAATGGAGACTGATCTCCCTGCATGCCCTTCCCTGGCACAGGCAGAAGTCCTTGTCTAGTTACGCGTTGCTGAGTCTGTCCTTGGGCTGCGCGTCTGGATTTGGGGAAGGACAGTGCTGTGCTAGCAGCCACCTGCTGTCCCTGCATCGCAGACTATCTCACCACTTGCATTGCCAGGGGACGGCTGAAGCATAGCCAGCAGATTAACCAGCATGCTGCTGGGAAGTAACTGGAGGCGAAGCCCCTGGGCCATGTGGTACTGCTGAGTCAACCTCTCTCTCCTCATTGATGTCTCATCAATGTCCCCTGTTTCCTTGAGACACCGCTCATCTACACTCCCCGTGGGAAGGCTCCAGTAGGCAGGCCCCCCCCATATCACACCAGGGCAGGGCACCAGCCCCAGGGTCGGGGGGAGCCCCTCTTTCCTGAGGCTTTGGAGAAATCAGTGCTGGCCATGGGGAGATGCCTGCGACCAGGGTCATGTGAAAGGTGCTTATGTGGTTTGGGGGAGGAGGAGGCAGCGCCTCTGGCCCCAGGCTCCCCCAGCGCAGCCATGGGTGAAGCTGAGGTGAGCTGCTGCAAACAGAAGGATGGCTGTCAGGCTGGGGATACAGAGCTGGGCAGGTGCTGGGGTGGGGTACGGCCTGGCCTTCCCAGCCATGGTCATTGCTCTGGCTTTGCTCTGTCCCCCAGGGCTAGAGAGCGTGGATCATTATCCAATCCTTGTGGCTGTGACGGGGATTCTGGTCCGACTCCTCATGGACACTGACTTCCAAGGGTGAGTGACTCCTCCTGCAAGAGGCAGTGTCGCCATGAGGCTGTGCTGTAGTGTAGCTGGAGATGGACTCAGCCCTTCAGAGCCTGGGGATGGGAGTCCTTGCCGGGTGTGTGCTGGTCGCTAGGGCCAACATATCTGCCCCACAAGGTGGGCTGGACAACACGTTCACTTCACTCCCTCTGTACTGGCCCAACTGCTGCTCTGCCCTGCCTCGGCTCTGCTCTTCTTCCGTCTCCTAGGCCTGGCTGCCCAGTGATGAGCTTCCAAAATCCTAAGAACCAGTTCCCTACCGGTTCCTCAGCGGCACTTTAGCGGCTGGGGGGCGGTGTCTTCACTTGCTCTGGGTGAAGTACCCGCCACTGAAATGGCGCCGAAAACCCGGAGCAAGTGAAGACACACACACACCCCGCCACCAAAGTACCGTCGAGGACCCGATAGGGAACCGGTTCTTAAAATTTTGGGAGCTCATCACTGGGCGGGCAGGCCTAGGAGACGGAAGGAGACCCGGTAGAGAACTGCGCGGTGAGTACAAGCCGCACGTGCCTGTCTCTCTCCTCCCCCCCCCCCCCCCCCCCCCCCTGCCCCCCACCCCTCCTCCTGCCCCCCTGCCCCCCCCCTCAGAACCTGCAACCCATCAACCCTCCCCTGCTCCTTGTCCCCTGACCACGCCCTCCTGAGACGAGACCCCCCCACACCCTAACTGCCCCCCAGGACCCCTCCTGCTCCCTGTCCTCTGACTGCCCTGACCCCATCCTCCACCACCCCAACAGACCCCCAGAACTCCCACACCTACCCAACCCCCGTTCCCCGTCCCCTGACCACCACCCCCAGAGCCTCTACCCCCTCCAACTGCTCCTTATCCAACCCCTCCTCCTGGCCTGGTCCCCTTACCATGCTGCTGTATAAGGATGCCGTGCGGCCGCTGGAGCTCGCAGCCCCACCCCCTTACCATGCTGCTCAAAGCGGCAGGAGCTGCAGAACTGCCCAGAGTGCTGGCGGCACATCATGCTGGGGCTCTGCGAGGGGGAGGTGGGAGAGCGGGAGAGGGGCCGGGGGAGCCTCCCCAGCTGGGAGCTCAGGCGAGCCGGATGTGGCCCGCGGACCGGAGTTTGCTCACCCGTCCGCCCCTTTAGGAACCGGTTCTACACCAGCTTCTAAATTTAACAACCGGTTCTTGCAAACCGGTGCGAACCGGCTCCAGCTCACCACTGTGCCTGCCTAGCCATGTAGGGGGCAGGCGTGCTCCCTTGAGCACAGAGCTAGCCCTGCTGTCCTCCTGCCGCAGCGCCCCCACTGCTCCGTACACCCCGCTCCTTTTCAGATTGGCCTGTGTCCCATGGCAGCAGCGAGCAGACACCTGCCCAGCCTGCTGGTGCATCACCTCCACTGTGCTGCTGTCTGGGGTGTTGCCTTTCTTCTTAACTGGTGGCAGTTTAGCCCTCAGGCAGGGCTGCACACACACACGTGTACACCTCTAGAACCAGCTGTGTAAAATACTTCGTGGCCCTCATCGCCGTAGCGTCTGGGGGCCACTCCAGCTCACGTATCACTCCCCAGCCTCACTGGGGCAGGGCAGGGCTCCTATCCTGCTCTACAGATGGCAGCTGATGGCTGGAGAGCCCGAGTGACTTGCTGAGACCAGGGAGCCAGTTGCAGAGTAGGGAACGGAACCCAGGTCTCCTGTATCCCAGGTTAGTCGTCTACCCCATGCGCTAACTGCCTTTCTAAGCTGGCTGTTCTCAGGGTGTCCTGGCAGGAGACTCAGCCCTTTGTGTGGCTGAGATGGAGCCTGCTTTGGCAGCCTAGGTGAGTCAGGAGAACAGCTCTGCTTTCCGGGGTCCCAAAGCCTTGATGTGCTGTTACTATAGGAAATGGCAGGGTGGTGCCATGCGACTCTTGACTTTTCCATGTGCAACCTTCTGCCTCCCTCGGTTGGCTCTGGGCTGGCGGCTTGTTAATGCCAGGGTGGTGAGCTGCCCTTCTAGGCTCCAGGTGGGCTGCCTAGCACTGGGCACATACAGATTGAGCTCACCTGGCCAGGCGGGGGCCTGGCACTTGCCTTGCCTTGCCTCACATCAGTCACAGGTCCTGGCGTGGCCACTTCTCTCCAGTCCCCATCCTGGCCAGCACTGCTGCGAGGCAGGGCCAGCTCTCCCAGGGGTGTTCTGGGTGGATGAGGGCTTGCATTGGCTGTGTGTGAGGTAGGCAGGTGCTGGAGGGACACCTGGGAACTATGGAGATCCCAGACGTAGCCGGGAGCAGCTCCCAGTGTCCTGCTCCTGCCCCACGGCAGGAGAGGAAGGTGTCGAATCCTTGCTGTCCTTGTGTCGCTGTGGTGTAAGGAAGTGACACAAATGCCTGTAGTCCACTGCAGCAGCCTGTGAGCAAAGGGGCCTCTGAACTAGGTGCCCCCTGAAATCACCATGCATGGAGCTTACTGTGCGGAAGGGGCTGGCAAATTCATGAGTGATTTCACTGGCCAGGTGGCTGAGTGTCATGGCAGCAACAGTTGTTGCCCTCTTTCAGGCTGCGCTGTGCCCAAGCACACTGCTGTGCTCAAGGCCATATCCATGAGGCCAACAGCATGGACAAGCCCTGTCCAGGGAAGGGGAGCAGCACGGTCCTGCCAGGCAGGACACCCTCTGCTCCTTCTTGTCTCAGAACGCCCAGGGCCGTGGTGCAGGCTGAATGCATGTCCTACAGGCTCTGGGTATATATGTGTGCTTCCTGCTGAGAGCCCAGCCCATGTCCAGGTGGGCTGCTCAGGCTAGCTAAGATCCGCTTGGCTTTGTCTGTAAACGCACGTGCATTCTCCCTGAATGCCTTCTGCCTCCGGCTCTGCCTCGTCCCCTGCTGGGAGCCCCCAGTCCCCATCCTCCGCATCCCACTTTCCCTCTGTGCATGTGGAACAAGTTAGTCCCTGGCTTTGCAGAGAGCAGAGCTCCATCTGGCTGGGCTGCTCAGCCCTGCAGTCAGACTCGCTCTGATTCTTCTCTCAAGGACTCAAAGATGTACACAAATGCATCTAATTATATCCTGTCTCCTGCGGTCCCTGCACCAGTCACACAGCCCTGAGCATGACTGTGCCAAGTGTTCAGCGCAAGGTCACTAATCAGTGGCCTTTTCTGCTTTGCAAATGCAAACAGGCTTTTCTCTCCCATAGACTTCCCAGAACTGCTTGTTGCTGGCAGCTCTCCCTTTGGAAGGGGCTCAGCACTGTGATGGGGAGTGAGCTCCGGGGGCACCTCCCTGCTGTGGCCTCCACAGCTCCTGCTCCTATTCAGGTTGCTGGACCTGTCAGCCAGAGGGAGGGGCAAAGGCTTTCCTTTGTGCCCGCAATCAGACCCATGCAAACTCTGGGAGGGCAGCACGAAGAGCGTGGTGTTAGGGGTATGCAGGGGCCCAGCGGAGCCTCCATAAGGGGACATGTGAGATCCCAGCTCAACGCTCGGCAGCTGGCAAGGCTGTGGGTTGGCACTTGGTAAAACCCATCTCTGTCCTTATGTGAACCAAGCAGTTCTGACGTGAAAATCAGCAAGGCTTCCAAGCTGTGGAACCTCGGCAGGCCCCTTCTTGGGCCCCCTCTTCCTCTCCCTTGCTGGCTGTCAGAAAGAAGGGTGAGCAGCAACCCCGACCATGGACACTACTAACCCTTGGAAGGGCAGGCATCATATTCCAAGTAGTGAGGCAAGCGCCGCCCCCCACCCCACCCCGACCCCCTGAACAGTGCACATCTGAGTTAAACCTCATGGTTGGAACAGGAGTATACAGATGCCCTTGGGGGCAGTGACTAGCAGCTCAGACGGGATTGCCATGTGGCAGGGCAGTGAGCAAAACACAGCGACTGTAATCCACCCCCCCAGGCATCCCTGTGTGGAGGCAGCAGCTTCCTGGGCGGCATGGACCTAAGCTCTGATCCCATCTGGCAATTCCTGTGCTCCTGAAAATATCAGGGAAAGTTCCTTGCACTATGGCTTGTTTAGTCAGGAAAACATCTCCCCCAGGGCTGGGATTGGAGCCCTGTTGCTTGGGGCATTTATGGTTAGGCTAGACCTGGCCAGGCCCAGAGGGACCTAATAGAGCTCTTCCATCACTGCATGATTTTGTTTGCCTGTTGTTTGATCCATAAAACCCTGCACTCGCTTGTTTGCAGGGGAGATTCCTGGGCTGGCACTCTCCTGTTTCAGAGCTCAGGCGGCTGCAGCCAGGGCAGGAATACTCAATGGGCCGCTGTTGCACTCTGGCCCATGCTTTGGCTCCTCTTGGAGTACAGGGGCCTGGACCCCACTCCCATGACTGAATTGCCCTGAGCTGGAGGTGGTGTAGTGGCCAAGTGAGAGGAGAGTTCAGAAGGTGCCTGACAGGAGGGGGCCTGGAGCCAGGCAGACTCAGCTGGTGTCTGAGTGTAGCATCAGAGAGCAGTCCAGTTACCCCAGCAACGCATTGCCATGGGGCAGGAGGCGACAAGGCATCTCATTACAGACCTTCTCTGGTGGGACGAGCCCCCTGGAGCCAAGAGAGGAGCGTTTCCCCAGCAGAGCTGATGAGAGGACCTGCACTGACCATCATCCTATTTCAGGGCTGGACAGAGTGGGCTCGAGAGAAGCACTGCAGTATTTAATACCTCCGGTCACGCTGGTGTTAATTGTGGTGAGTCATAGCTCTCCCATCACACCCTGTCCTACTGCTCATTATACAGCTCTCCCTGGGTCGTTGTTACCACATGACTTCCCAATGCTTCCCGGAGGGGGAAGCAGAAAGGGATGGCTCTAACTACCGGTGTTCAAGTGTGGGGAGCATTCTCTGCAAAGAGAATCGGGGGCTTGTTTGACTGGGGCACAAGTCCCAGTGCTTTACCTCTCTGCTTTGGCTGGGCAGGCCACTTTTATCACTTTGGAGACCTGGATTCCAGTTTGCTTGAAATCACTAGGGAAGCTGAGTTTGGCCCCATGTAATCCCTCCTGGATGTCAAGTTCAGCACCAGCATTTTGCTGCTTGGCAGAGCAGAAGAGTAGCGGGGGGCTGAGAGTTGGATTGAGGGGCACTGACAGCTGTGTTGGGGGAAGCCCAGGCTAGAATAGCAGAGACTGCAATGCCAGGCCAGGATTTGTCAGCAGAGCTGTGGGGAGCCCTGCTCGGTGCGCCCCTGCCTTGGGCTTGGTTCGAGTTATTGTTGATCTGTTTTTACTAGCACAGAAATGTACTAATGAGAATAATTGACAGGTAGGGCTGGCCGCAGCAGGGCTGCCCGCAGTGGGCCAGTGGTAAGGGATTAAATGTAATCCCTCCTGGAGCAGCTTTAGGGAAGGGCCCTGCCACACCTGACTCCCCTGCCCTGCCAGTTCAGACCCTCTCCCATAGTGGGACAGCAGAGGGAATGGGCCACAGGCTGGTGTCGGGGTGCCTTGTTTCCTTTCCCTCGGTGGCAGCCTGGCAAGGGATGGGGCTGGAGGCAGGGAGCTGGCACCAAGCGGCAGAGATCAGGGACTCTAACAAATCCAATGAGTCCCTGAACCCGGGTCTCCAACAGCTGCCTGTGCTGGTGAGGAGCCATGCTCTGGTGTCCAGCAGGGGCCAGCACACCACCTGGTATAGACCATATGACTTCTGTTGCCTGGCCCATAGGAGTCCCGCTCCACCCAGTTGGGGAGGTGGCTGCTCCGCGTGGAGTGAGACTGTTGCAGAGATTCCCTGCTGCATTGGTTTGCAATGCTGAGTGCCAGCAGCATCTGTGCCCGTTAGGCAGCAGTGGCTAGCTGACCCGCACCCTCCCCTTAACTCTGAATCAGGGGCTGAGAAGCTGAGCACCCTGGCATGTATCTGTCTCTCCAGCACGGCTTCCGGTGCCAGGCCATATGCCCTTCCCCACGCTAGGCAGAGCTACTTCCAGGAACTGGAATAGGCCTGGCTGGCATGACAGCAGCTGCCATTCGCACATGTTGATAGCTCCTGCTTTTCTTTCAGCTGGCATATTGGTGCAGGGCAGGTGGGTGGTGTGCTTCAGGGCCCCCATCCTGGGCATCACCATCTCCCGCTGTTCCCACCTTGGCGTGCTGCTGGCCACCATGAGTCTGTCCCAGAGCTCGGACTCAGTGCCATGGGCAGCCTGGTCCAGAGCTGGAGTGCCGGGCAGCAATAGCATGGGGAGAGGCACGGGTAGGGGTCCCATTGGCTGATTTGGAGCCAGGTCCTAGACACACATGGACTTGCAGTGTGGGGGCCAGGAGGCAGAACAGCCCCAAGTGTTGGTCCAAGCCGCTGAGCCTGTGGCAGTCTCATGCCTGTGTGTGTCTGCTGAGTAACTGAACCGATGTTCTACTGAGCAGCCCTTGGAGGGAGCTGAGAGGAATAGCATTGACAGAAGGTAGAGCTTGTGTAATGACACTGGCAAGAGCCAGGAGAGCTTCCTTCTCAGTGCTGTGTGGATCACCACAAGCTGCCCAGACACCTGGCCGTGGGTGCTTGCACTTCCCACCTCCTTCCTCCTCCTCTCTCCCCCTCCCCCACAACTGGGCTTTATAGAGGCCCTGGATCTGGGTGCTCACTCTGCCTGTAGGCAGGCTGGTGTTGCTAGTTTTCTCATTTCCCCTGGGCTCTGGTTCTCATTCCCCTCTGACTCTGGATGGATTTCTGGCACCCATGTGATGGGACACAAGTTGTATCATGTTCCTTACCAAAGTTCCCTGATAAATAGAGCCGTGCCCCTAGGGATGCCTCTGGGCATGGTGGTGCCATCCCGGCATGAAGGAGATGTCCTGGGGGCAGCTGCCTGGCAGCTCTGCTATGGGAATTCTGGAAGGGGGATGAACAGGTCCCCTTGCCCCTCCCAGATGGCAGGGCTGTTGGTGGGCCCAGCACTGGCCCCAGCTGGGGGTCTCTGTGGCACAGCATTTTGAGGGACATGGGTGGTGCAGCAGAGCACTCAGCGCCCCCTGCAGGAGTTAGCCAGAAACGCTACTTGCTGGGCTGCAGCATCTCTCCCTGCCCTGCCCTCCTAGGAGGTGGATTGCAGAGGCGACTCCGCAGCTGCGCCCTAGCTCCCCGGCCTTTGCTTGCACCGATTGTGTTCAGGCTGTTGTGAGCTCTTCTGCATCTGTGTGTGTCCCTGCACACGCCCCACTGAGACTGTGCAGATGCTGAGGCAACGATGCTCTCTGGGCTGCCTCCCTGCCCAGCTGCAGCCCCAGGGAGCATGGGGAGCCCTGGAGGAGATCTGAGCCTTGACAGATAAGCCCTGCTCCTAGCTGCCCAGCCTTTGCTGTGCTGGGGATTGGCTCCCCCTACCCCCAAAAGCTCCAGCAACTCTGGGAACACACAGGCGCAGCCAGGATGAAGAGAACTAAGGTGTCCCCGGCTTGCTTGGGGTGGGTCTGTCTAACCTCCAGAAAGCCCTTCAAGGCTCCCCCATCCCTTGGCAAGAAAGCTGGCATCCGCCCCTCAGGAGGGCTAACGAGTGTTGGGATACCCTGGGCAGAGCTGGCCTGGGTGCTGTAGTGCCAGTCAGCACAGATGGGGGATGCGGGCATAGTTGGGGCTTTTCAGGCACTGGCTATCCAATTCTCTTCTCAAGGGGTGCGCTGTGTGTCAGCAGCCATTGCTGGCGTGTCACGAGAGGCAGCCACAGGGTCTGGGTTTGATTGAGGGGCAGAGCTGCCCTCCCACTGGCAAGAACAGCTGGAGCTAGCCCCGCAAACTAGGAGCTTGCATCAGAAAGAGGCAGGAGCCAGCTCCCCGGGCATTGGTGAGGTGGCATCTGCCCAGGTGGGAGATGGACAGGACAGTCTCTGCTCCAGAGAGTCTGAGCCAGAGTGCAAAGGGGTGGAGCTGAGGCAGCTGCACTACTTGTGTTTTTTAAGTGTGTGAGAGAATTTGGCTTTCATGGCTCCACTGGTAACCTTCCTCCAGTCCAATAGTTCTCCTTTCAGCATGGCCTGTTGCCTTCTCTCCTTAGCCAGTTCCTTATTGGCTTTCCAATGCTTGTGCTGATCCCCCATCTTCTCTCATTTAACTAATAATTTCCCATGTGGTACTGTGTCAAATGCTTTACTGGAGTCCAAGTGTATTAGAATCCATTATTCTTTGAGTGCTGGTTCCCATGTGTATTCCACATATGGGTATGCATGTGCTCACGTACCTCAGATCAGAGATTTGTAGCATGTAGGGTCCATTGATCCATGCATGCACAGTTGTCTCCTCTTGCTCCCAACCGAGGGCATAAAGGCTGGCACAGACGCCTCTCCAGTTCCTTCTTATTGCCATGTGGCCTGAGTCAGAATTCTGTGTCCATTACAATCTTACTCTACTTTAATACCTGTAAATTTATATTATAAATAGTTTTTAGTAAGTTTAAACTTAGTTTGTCTTCTATTGTTTCTATAGTCAGTATAGTTAGTTCAGTTTTCCCCACTTTGGGAGCTTCTTCCCACGAAGGAGGACTATGCCAAGTGTCCTGGGGTTTAAGAACTGTCTCCTGCCCCTGTTCCTTCTCCATCAGCAACAAACCCCAGCACTGCCTTGGGGAGGCTTATGTCACCGCCAAGTGCAGCATCTGACGCTCCTTCCCTCCTCATGCTCATGAGGGATGAGAGCTCCATCTGTGGAAGCCCTCACAGAGCAGGCCAAACGGTTCTATTCGGATCTGGGCTGGGGAGATGCCCCGTACACCAGCCTCAGACTGTGAGCAGCGTCTCTCTGAGCATGAGCTCTGGAGTAGAGGCCAAAACACATAGTCTTAAGAAACCCTGTCCCAAGAGTAGGGGACATGAATATAAGCATAAGGACAGGTTACTGTCCAGATGTCCTTCTAAGAGAAAGCATCCCTCTCCTTCATGCTCAAATTCAGGTGAGTCTTCATTTGTGGGTCCTAAGGAATTGGGCCCACACAAACCTTCTGTCCAAGAAGGAAAGGTGTGAAGGAAAAAGGATCCAATGGTATCAGTCCTGGTTCCGTCCCACAGACCAAAAGATCGGTACCATCTGGTCTGGGAGCTCCATACTGGACCCCATTCTGTGTGGGATCCTCTTAGCACCAGATCACTGGACACCCCAGATCCGCTAGTCCCCTCCCTAGGACTCCCAAAATACCATAAAGGACTTAAACCTTTATCTCACAGGATATTTTTGCTCTGCCCTATCCAGAGTCTCCTGTTCTATGGGGTTCAGTTGTACTTAGAGACATTTCTACCCTCAAAAAACCCACATTAAAGAAAAGAGTCTTCCCCTTCTACGTCCACAAGCTGGAGTATCCTCCCACCGCTACCAATGGCACCACTGGTAGAGCAGGACCCTACCTTTTCATTGAGCAAATCCAATGCTCCAGACGAGCCTCCCCGTGAGGGAAATGAGCCCAGACAGAACCCATAGGAGGCACAGAGAAGGCTGGGGTGTGTCAGTCTCCTCACCGGATGAGGTAATTGCTCCATCCTCTCCTTGTCTCTCCAACGACCACGCGCAGTACCAGGAGCTGTTACAGAGGGCAGCAAGCGAGCTTCAGATATATCAAGGAGGTCTAGAACACACAGCATAGTTTACCGAACATCCTTCAGCCCTCTGGTCGTACTAGGGTGGTCCTTCCAGTGAATGAGACCATTTGGAAACCCACCAGGTCTATGTGGCACATCCCTGCCTCCTGTGTCCCTACCCCAAAGAGGACTGAAAAATGATATTTCATGCCAGCTAAAGGGGCAGAGATTTTATTTACTCATCCAGCGCCCAACTCCTGAGTGTTGCAGGCAGCTACAGGGAGGTCCAGAGCACAGCACCCCAAGACCACCCCAACTGACAAGGGTGCTAAATATCTTGACCTCTTGGGAGGAAAATATTTTCATCAGTTACTCTCCAATTCAATGTTGCTAACTACCAGTTATTAACAAAGTACCACTTTGCAAATTATTCTAAATTTCTGGAATTCAGAGACAAACTTCCTCAGGAAGACAGAGCTCAGTTCCAAGCCCTCATTGATATAGGCAGATTGGTGGCTAAGACATCACTCCAAGAGGCAGTGGAGAGCCATCACCACAGCAGTAGTCATGAGGCATGAATTGTGGCTGCATTTTTTGTGGTTCCCCAGGAAGGTTCAGCATGTCAAAGGGAAGGTTCTGAATGATAAGTCTAACGTCTTCAATGAGAGATCAGGATGCTCTCTTAAGGACTCAAAGACAACCCTCTGCTTCCTAGGTATTTACACTTCATCCTCGAAGAGAAGACACCACAAGCAAACTTAGACCCAGATTTTCCCCCACAGACCTTTCAGCACTAGTGCCCTTATGAGCCACTACGCAAGCAGAATTCAGAGACCCTAATACATGGCTTCTTTCACCTCTACAGTCACTGCCCAGCCCCACAAGTATTGATGCCATGCCCGGTGTCCTGTCTCCAACAGAGGCTAGTAACAGAGCTTAAGGGGGAGTGAGCGGAACAAGGCAATTTTTAGAGAGATACACCCCTATGTTCCCTTCCTTGCTTCTGACAGTCAGACATTTAGGTTCCCGCTGAGTAAGGGGTTACATCCCTGACCACCTTGGCTAATTGCCATTAATGGACCTATTCTCCCTGAATTTATCTAGTTCTTTTTTGAACCTAGTCATACTTTTGGCCTTTACAACATTCCATAGCAATGAGTTCCACAGGTTAACTGTGCATTGTGTGGAAAAAGTACATCCTCTTGTTTGTATTAAACTTGGGTGACCCCTGGTTTTTAGTATTGTGGGAAAGGGCAAATAAATTACACTTCTCTTTTCACTTTTTTCACACCAGTCTATCCTATCACCCCTTAATCATCTCCTTTCTAAGCTGAACAGCGTGAATCTTTTTAGTCTCTCCTTGTATGGAAGCTGTTCCATTCCCTTGATTATCTTTCTTGCCCTTCTCTGAACCTTTTCCAGTTCCATTACATCCTTTTTGAGATGGGGCAACCAGAACATCATTATTCCAGGTGTGGGCGCACCATGTATTTTTATAGTGGCTTTATATTTTCTGGTTTTCCGTCCTTTTCCTAATAGTTTCTATCATTCTGTTAGCCTGTTTGACTGCTTCTGCACACTGAGCTGAAGTTTTCAGAAAGCTATCCAAAATGACTCCCAAGATCTTTCTTGAGTGGTAATAGCTAATTTAGAGCCCATCATTATATATGTGTAGTTGGGATTATTTTTTCCAGTGTGCATTACTTTGCAATTATCAACACTGAATTTCATCTGCCATTTTGTTGCCCAGTTTTGTGAGACCCCTTTGTAACTGTTCAGGCAGCTTGACTATTTTGAGTAATTTTTTATCATCTGAAAACTTTGAAGACTTCTGTTCACTCCCGTTTCCAGTTCACTAATGAATATGTTGAGCAGGACAGGTCCCAGTATGGATCCCTGGGGGACCCCGCTGTTTACCTCTGTCCATTGTGAAAACTGACCATTTATTCCTACCTTTTTGTTTCCTGTGTTTTAACCAGTTACTGATCGATGAGGGGACCTTCCCTGTTATCCCGTTATTGCTTAATTTCCTTAAGCAACTTTGGTGAGGATTTTTGTCAAAGGCTTTCTGAAGATGCACTATATCCACTGGATCACCCTTATTCACATGTTTATTGACACACTCAAAGAATTCTAATAGATTGGTGAGGCATGATTTCCCTTTACAAAAGCCATGTTGACTCTTCCCGAACAAATTATGTTCATCTACGTGTCTGATTGTTCTGTTCTTTCCTATCATTTCTACCAATGTGCCGGCTACAGAAGTTAGGCTTACTGGCCTGTAATTAAATATATATAAAAATCCTGGATATAGTGCCGGGATTGCCTCTGGAGCCTTTTTAAAAATCAGCATTACATTAGCTACCTTCCAGTAATTGGTTCAAGTGATAGGTTACATACCACACTTAGTAGTTCTGTAATTTCATATGAGTTCGTTTAAAACTCTTGGGTGAATCCCATCTGGTCCTGGTGACTTCTTATTGTTTAATATGTCAATTTGTTCTAAAACCGTATTCTAGTGACACATCAATATGGGACAGTACTTCAGATTTGTCTCCCAGAAAGAATAGTGCTGATGTGGTTATTTCCCCCACATCCTCCACAGTGACCACAAAGGCAAAGAATTCATTTAGCTTTTTTGTAATGGCCTTGTCTTTCTTGGGTGCTCCTTTAACACCTTTGTCATCTAGTGGCCCCACTGCCCTGTTTGACAGGCTTCCTGCTTTTAGATAGATTCATAGACTCCAAGGTCAGAACAGACAATTTGAGATCTAGTCCGACCTCCTATATAACACAGGCCAGAGAACTGCCCCACAATAATTCCTAGAGCAGATTTTTTTTTTTTTAATCCAATCTTGATTTAAAAATTGCTGGTGATGGAGAATCCACCACGACCCTTGGTACATTGTCCCAGTGGTTAATTGCTCTCACTGTTAAAAATGCATGCCTTATTTCCAGTCTGAATTTGTCTAGCTACAAGTTCTGATGCATTTAAAAAAATTCTTACTATTTTTTTTGCATCTTTAGCAAATTATTTCTCAGATTTTTTTTTTTTTCTTGGCCTGCCTTCTTACATTTAACTTGTCGGAGTTTGTGCTCCTTCCTATTCTCCTCATTAGGTTTTGACTTCCAAATTTTAAAGTTTGCCTTTTTACCTGGCCTCCATTACTATGCTGTTTAGTCATTGTGGCATTCTTTTGGTCCTCTTAGTCTTTTAGTCTGTTCCTTTATTATAGTGATTTAATTAGTACCCATGCTACCTGTAGGCATTTAAACCTTGTGACAACTCCTTTTAATTCCCATCCAACAAATGTCCTCATTTTTATGTGGTTCCCCTTTCTAAAGTTAAATGTTACTGTCTTTGGGTT
The DNA here is from genome assembly GCF_013100865.1 of Trachemys scripta elegans. Taxonomy (NCBI): domain Eukaryota; kingdom Metazoa; phylum Chordata; order Testudines; family Emydidae; genus Trachemys; species Trachemys scripta. The sequence goes on along the minus strand of NC_048304.1, from coordinate 52,050,934 downwards.
TTTTGGTATTATCCCCTCTACTGGGATGTTAAATTTTAATTACATGTGGTCACTATTACTCGTGGGAGAGTTTAGCTATAGTTACCTCTTGGACCAGATCCTGTGTTCCACTTAAGATTAAATCAAGAATTGCCTCTCCTCTTGTGGGTTCCAGGACTAGCTGCTCCAAGAAGCAGTCATTGATGGTGTCTTGAAATTTTCTCTGTAGGTAACATTTACCCAGTCAATGTGAGGATAGTTGAACTCCCATAGTGTTTCAATTTTTGCTTTTGTAGGCTTTCTTTCACATACAGTGCCACTCTCCTACCAGCACAACCTACTCTCATTCTTGTATATATTATACTCTGTATTACCATGTCCCATTGACTATCCTCGTTCCACCAAGTTTCTGTGATGCCTGTTACATCAGTATCCTTATGTAATGCCAGGTACTGTAGTTCACCGATCTTAGTATTTAGATTTCTAGCATTTCTGTATAAGCACTTGTATATTTTTGTCAACATTCAGTTGCTTGCCTTCATGTGTTATATTTAAATGGGACACTGTTTCATCTGGCTGTTCCTCACTAGCTTCTACCTGTACTTTACAACTTTTTTCATACACTTTACTAGGATATAGAATTTCCCCCTTTAATAAATTAATCACTAAGGGATGGCTCTGCCCAAACCATGTACTCCTCTACACCAGTCAGCTTTCCCCCAGCCCTTAGTTTAAAAAAAATCCTCTATAACCTTTTTAATTGTATATGCCAGCAGTTGAGTTTCTCTCACCTTCTCACCACACCCCCCCTTCCCCGCCCCTTCGCAGGGACCACTCTCACAAGGACATCCTTAATCAGGAGGTGGGGTCTTCCTGTTTCAGAGTTAGGTGGTAGAGCAGGTGTCACTCCAACATCAAGGAAAGGAGTTCTACTCCCCATATTTGAGTTCCCCCCCAAAATGGAGGATAGAGACCAATTCTTGATCTATGCCACCTAAATGTCTTTATTCACAAATCAAAATTTTGCAGGGCAACACTGGCATCTGTAATTCCCTCCCTGCAGTTTGTAGCCCTCAACATGAAAGATCCTTACTTTCATGTGGATTTTCATAGTCCTACAGAAGGTTTCTCAGATTCATGGTAAGGCAAGAGCGCTGCCAGTCCAGAGCAATCCCATTTGGGCTGACAACAGCACTTAGGGTCTTTGCAAGAGTCTTCTCAATGGTGAGTCTTCTCCCAGATGAGATGCAACGGCTGCACTGTTTTCCTGTATGTGATCGATTGGTTACTAATGGGCAGCTCAAGCCAGGTGGCCTGGTTGGCTATCCTGTTCTTGCTCCACCTTCTGGGATCACTGGGGATCTGCATAAACAAATAAATTCTCACTTTGACTCTGAGGACTATAGATTTCATAGGGGCGACCCTAGAGACGTCTTCAGGAGAAGCCTTCCTGCCTATAAACAGTTCAGGCTGTGTACGGTCTGATTAAACCAAGTCACCCTCTGACCTCTTGCCACAATCAGGATCTGCCTTTCCCTACTAGGCTGCGTGGTGGCATGTACGTGTGTGACACCGTTTGCCAGACTCCACCTTTGTTGCCTGCAGGCCTGGCTTTGGTCTGTTTACACACTGGACAAGGACAACATGAATGACAGGGTAACAGTCCTACCAAAAGTCAGAGCCTCTCATATGGTGGATGAAACCAGATCATCTGTGAGAAGGAGTTTCTTTTCTTCCACCCATCCGCAACGCAACCATAATTACAGATTCATCCCTTTATAGGATGGGGATCCCACATGGATAATCATAGTGCACAAGGCACTTGTCAGAACAGGTTGTGGAGTAAAAGCCCCATTGCCCAGACCCTTAAAACTAGCCTGGCCCCAGCCTGAGGTAATGTGCTGTGGGCGCCAGCCCTGCCGGGGCTCTGCAGATGGGCTAGCTGGCTGCCAGGAGCTGAGCTGCTCCCTTGGTCTTCGGGTGACTGCTCTAGCATCAGCCTAGCTGTAGTCCCTGGTGGTGCTGAGGTTACTGATTCATGGGAGAGTGGCAAGTGCTCTCTAAATGCCAGTCAGGAGTAGTCTCCCTCCAGCAACCTGTTGGCAACCCAGCTGCCTTTGACTTTGATGGTTTGTAGCAAGAACAGTAAGTGCTTGGTGAAGATCAGGACCTACATGGCTCAGCCAAAGGCCTTGTCGAACCAGGGAAATGAGTGGTGCCCAACACCTACTGATGTTGGGAGGTGCGTTAGCCCCAGTGCCTGCGTCCCGCTCTCTGCTCCTCTGTGCTGTGCTGGCATCCCACTAACTGAGTGGGTGCAGAGCTGCTTGGCCAGCTGAGCTGTGCAGGGCTCAGAGGAGGTGGCTCAGAGCCTGTCTCCCCCAACCACGCACATACTGGGACTAGTGAGTGGCAGGAGCAGGGATCCAGGCTGTGGCATCCTGGATTTTCTGGCAAGTGCANTAGTGAGTGGCAGGAGCAGGGATCCAGGCTGTGGCATCCTGGATTTTCTGGCAAGTGCAGACCTGGCAGAACTTTGCATGGACTCAGGACAAGTTTGATACCCTCCATTGCTGTACACAGCCCGGGCTGTGATGTCTGCCCAAGTACAGGCTGAATGGGGCACAGCCCTGTGTGTTATGGATCCAGCCCACACAGCAGCAGTAGCTCAGTGGGCCTGTGTGCTTTCCCAGAGCACAGCCAGGGGTGGCAGCTCCCAATGTACCATAGTGATCTAGCAGCTAGGACCCGAAATGCCAGCCCCCAGGAGGCTCAGCAGGCTGCTCCCAGCCACCTGATCAGGGCCTTGAGTGGGTTTGCTGAGAGAGGATGGTGTGTTCCAGGGGGACAGCCCTCAGTAGGGAGGCTGGGTCCAGGAGTGTGGTCTTCATTGCTAGTCTGATCCCTGCTAAGAGACCTGAGTGGCTTCAATGAGCCTCTGTGCTTTGAGTACCCTCTTCCCCCCTGCAGGAGCTGAGGCAGAGGCAGTGTGAGCGCTGGACCCCCCCACTTGGGCCTTCCCCGAGAGAGGCAGCTGTGCAATGGCAGCAGGGCTTTCCTGTGCACAGCCAGCTTCAGAGAGCCCCCTGGAGCAGCCAGGCTGGCACTGGGCTGCTGTGGAGAGGGGATGGCTGGTCAGAGCCTAGAGTGAACGCTCCCATGGGGCAGCAGGCTGCAGCGCTCTGCCCTGCTCCCTCAGCTGTCATGTGTGTCCCTGGGCTCCTCCTCAGGGCATAGCCCTGCAGCCCCACCAGGCAGGAGCAGTTTGGCTCCCACTGGAATCCTGCAGGGATGTGAGCCTGGCACCCTGCACTGCCCCGCCTCCTTACGCTGAGGGAAGCGCCTGGTCAGAGAGTTAAAGCTGATGCGCCCATAATGCAAGGGGCCTGTGATGTGGGAGGCTGGCCTGATGGGGGTGTGTGTGATTGAAACAACCTTGGTCTCCTTATTTCTTCCATGGCTGGCCTGGCCCTGCTCTGCCCAGCTGGGTGGGGTGGGGGACAGGCAATGAGATCATATTACTGGAGAGGGGGAGGGATTCTTGTCTGGGTTCTTCTCACCCATTTAACTCCACTGCCTGGGAGGCAGCTGTCTCCACACATAGGCTCCGGGGACTCCCACCTCAGTTCTCTGCTCCTCCAAGGAGACCTCCAGCAGCACCAGGGAGATCAGAGCACAGGGAAAGCACAAACCAGAGCAAAGCCTTGTTGGGCAGGAGGCAGGGTGAGTCCTCTCTACCCCACGGAACTGCAAAGCACTCTCCTTCCCCCTCCCCGCAACAGAACAGTCAGGACTAAGACATGTCGCCTGGGCACTGTGCTGGGAGTAGGGAGAGGGCGTCTGCTGTGGGATTCTTGCTCTTCTAGTCTGCTCTCCTGGCTGCCCTGGCAGATCCTCCCACCCCTCGTGCTGGACCCAGGTGGGCACCATGTCTGACTGACATAGCATAAGAGCCTTTCTGCCAGGACTTGGCCGTCAATGCTGTGCTGTGCTGGCCATTGCACTGAGCACGGCAGCAGGGACTAGTGTGAGCTTGGCCCCTGCCTTGGCCCACAGCGCTGGAAGCAGCTCCTCCCGGACCATGCCCTGCATCCAGGCTGCCCTCGGCTCCTCCCAGAGCATTCATCCCCTGGTTGCATGCGGTCCTGTGCCACCGTTCTGACTGGCCAACTCGTGCCCCAGGCGTGCCCTGGGATTGTTTCCAGAAGGGGATGGATGCTGAGGCTAGCCTGTGCCCCAGTGCCCTGGGAAGGATTTAGCCTAGGCCTTAGACCTTTCTGTATGATAGTGCACGGGCACACAGCTGGCTTCCCCCAAGCAAAGCTCTCAGGGTGGCGGCCCCGCTCAGACCAGAGCTTCCCACACTTGGTCATGGCATGGCCCATCTCTTTGATGAGTGCCCGTTGGGGTGTGAGGGGGTCCATGAATAATAGCTCATTGTAGGGAGATAGCTAATGTTGGTACAGCTGTGAGCAAGGGGCAGCTGATCCCAGCACACATGTACCCCTCATGTTGCTACTCCCTTCCTGCAACCTGCCTCCCTGCCATGTGCTGTGCCCATCCCCTAGCTGCCCACTGCCTTCTCATGAGAAAACGGTCTGTCTACATCTGACTGGGGCTTGGGCTGCAAAACAGTGGTGTAGACATGCGGGCTTGGATGGGAGCCTGGGCTCTGGGACCCTGCTGGGGGAGGGTCCCATAGCCTGGGCTCCAGCCCATAGGTGCCAACTCCGTGGGTGCTCCACAGCTGGAGCACCCACGGAGAAAAATTGGTGGGTGCAGAGCACCCACTGGCACCTCCCTGACGCTGTGTCGACAGACCTAGAGCAACTGTAAAATGAGTCGGTGGTCAGAGTGAGACTGAGCTGCATCCTGGGTCTCCCTGTGTCTACTATGGGGGGTGGAGGTGCAGGAGCACCTGAGCTCCTCCATGCTGCCTGGTGCATGGGCATTCTAAGTGGCGATGGGAGGTGTAGAGTTTAGAAATCAGTGGGGGAGGAATCCTAGCAGAGATTTCCCACTCCTTCTGGGGTCTGGTTGCTGCTGTTGGTCTGTTTCCTTCCCTGGAGCAAGCAGGATGGCTGTGGGGGGAGGGCGCTAGGTTCTGTTCCTGGCTCTGCCCTGGAGTTGCTGCAGTTAACCAAGTCTCTGCTTCAGTGTCTCCATCTGTCCCGTTGGGCTGCTGGGGTGAGGCTGAATGGACTGTCAGGGAAGAGGCTGAGTGCTGTGCAAGATGCTGCTGGACGTTAGTAACCGGCTGATTCCTGCGCAAAGCTCCACAAAGGCTACAGGCATGAACCCAGCCTTGCTGTCTACACCCCTCTAGGGCCCTGCAGCACCCCCTGCCAGGCACTCAGAGCAGGAGTTACGGCTGGGCACCTGAAACACACAGGGGTGGAAAGGCTTCCGGGTGCTGGGGTGAGTGAAAATCCCCTCCCCCGAACATGAGAGCCCCAGGGACAGTACAACCTCTGTGCGCTCCCTGTGCAGGACTAATGGTCTCAAGTTGCAGTGGGGGAGGTTTAGGTTGGATATTAGGAAAAAAAATTTCAGTAGGAGGGTGGTGAAGCACTGGAATGGGTTACCTAGGGAGGGGGTGGAATCTCCTTCCTTAGAGGTTTTTAAGGTCAGGCTTGACAAAGCCCTGGCTGGGATGATTTAGTTGGGGATTGTCCCTGCTTTGAGCAGGGAGTTGGACTAGATGACCTCCTGAGGTCCCTTCCAACCCTGATATTCTATGACTGCCCCTTTCCCCAGCTCTGGCTGGAGTGGAGGTGAGGCCCCCTAGCTCTCCTGAGGGTCTGTACTGCATGCCCACATTTGACCATTGCCCCTGCTGCGGGTGCTGGCACTGAGAGCCGCTGACACCGTGGCTGTCTTTCATGCAGCATTCGTGTGCGCACACCTCTGGCCAGCTGTGTGTGTGGGGACGAGCCTGTCAGCCAGCAGCAGCAGAGCGCTAATGAGACCAGACAGGACCCTTGGGTGCGGGAAGCAGGCGTTCAGGCTCATGTAGCTTGTCACGTCCTAGACACAGCTCCCAGAAGGCGTCTGGGGTCCAGAGCAGGATGGGGTGTTTTGCACCCAGCAAGGGATGAGGCTTGTTGACATGGCAGGCTGTGAATGTGAACCCCGGAGAGAGTCCCCTGGGGACACACTTCCCCAGCATGAGGGGGCTGGGCTCCGGGTTAGCGTGCTGCTTGGGAAGCAGCGTAGACAGGCAGGACTTGGGGATAGGGGGTGGCCTGCCCGTGGGGGACAGGTGGCAGCTCAGGGCACCTATTCCAGGTGCCAGAGCGCTCTGCAGCTGGAGAAGCTGGAATGTAACTGGCCCTGTGGCCCACAAGCTGCTGTGGGTGGGGCATGGGGGAGCCAGCACACTGGGAGGCCTGCTCGAGTGTCTTGGCCCTAAGGCTGTGCGTGTGTGGGTGGGTATGCGGGGGGGGGGAGTTATGCGTTGTGGAGGGATGGGGGCTCAGGGCATTGGGGAGGGATGAGGTGCAGGGTGTTGGGGGGAAGGATAGGGCAGGGAGCATGGGGTGATGAAGAGGGATGGGGTGCTGGGGGGTTTGTGGAGCAATAGGTCAGGGGGCACAGGGTGGGATAGGGGATGGGGTAGAGGGCTCAGGGTGGAATTGTAGGGGGATGGGGATATTGTGGGGGGATGGGGCAGAGGATGTTGGGGGAGTGATGGGGCAGGGAGCTCAGGCTGTTGAGGGGAGATGGGGGGCTCAAGGTGGTGTTGAAGGGGGTTGGGAATTTTGTGGAGGGATGAAGTGGGGGGGCGTTGGGGCAGGGGGCTCAGGGTAGTGTTGTGGGGGAGCGATGGGGCAGGGGGCTCAGGGTGGTGTGGTGGTGTGGGGGCATGAGGAGAGTGAAGTGGTTGGATTGTGTTTATTGGTCCCTAGGGGGGCGGTGGCACTGCTCTCCTGGGGCTGGAGCAGAGGGAGCTGGGGGGCACTCCTAGGCCCGCTCAGCCCCCTAGGCTCTGTGATGTGGGAGCTCCCCTCCTGCAGAGGCGGCAGGCGGGTGAGAACTGGGGTTGGCAGCTCAGAGGCTGTATTCCCACGAAGGGGGCTGCAGTGTGTACCTCCTCCGCCCCTTACCCCCCCCATGGGCTTCTGCCTCAAGTACTCTCCCAGCTCTGCAGAGTGTGGCTGAGTCTGCTCAGTGCGAGTCCAGGCCCTCGTGGAGCTGGACTGAGATCTTGGGGCTGGGCACCAGAGCCCAGCAGGCGAGGGTGGGGTGTGAAGTGGTGCAGAGCTGCCTGAGATCTGGGTGTTTGTGTTCAGTGGTGGAGCTGTTACAATCCCCAGGCTGGCAGTTTCTATGTGAGGGATCCCTCACCACCATCATGTACCTGACCCAGAGCTCTCCCCTGCCCACCCCCAGTGGCTGTGCTGCTCCTGCCTGCCTGCCGAGTTCAGAGCCAGATCCCATGTCTAGGGAGGGACAAGGCTGGGAGCAGATCTGTGAGCCAGCACTGTGTGGGGGGCATTCTGGGGCAGTGGGAGTCCATCCCTCATGCTGCTCCCAGACACAGCTCCATTAGCTTCTCCCCAGGGCCAGGCTGACCCCTGCTGGGACCAGCCGGCTTGAGCTGTTCGCAGTTACTCTGCAGGATGTGCTGCTGCTTCTCTCAGCTGGGTGCCCAGGCATGTGCCGGGCAGGCCAGCACTGGCTCCTGTGCCTGCAGCACCAGGGTGCCTGCATCCAGCACAGGCTAAGCCACTGACAGGTGCTTGGTTCACAGCCTGTTAGCTGTGCCAGGCTGTGGCACTTCTGCATGGGCATTTAATGCAGCTCGCTGAATGCCTGGGTGTGCCATCAAAGTCCATGGAGAGAGAGGCTGCTGGAGCCTGTTGTGGAGAAGGCTGTTCCGGCTCTGCGTAACTCTCCATGCAACCTCCTAGGACTGGCCAGTGCAGCAGGGTTCCCATTCACCTACTGCCCCTGCTCCTGCCTGCTCTGCAGAGCCATGCTCTGTTAACCTGGTTGGTGCCTGTCTGTGTGCTGCTTGTGCAGCAGGCTCCCTTTTGAACAGCTTTGGCTTTGCCCACTGACACCCCTGCCACTTGGAGGCAAACCTAAATCTCGTCTGATGGCAGCACCTGGCCAGATGCTGAGGCTGCTGTCAGGGAGCAATGGCCTGGCCCCCTGTGCAGGGGCAGCAGGAATGCCAGTCCCCTCTGTTAGGACAGGACGTGGGCAGTGGTTCTGGGTAGAGAGGTTTGTCCTGCTGACAGATACCAGGGGCGGTGGGGACAGGCTGAGGTGGGCTCCATTCCAGGCCCCACACAAGGGCAAAGAGACTCTTGGACCAAGTTGAGTTTAAAAAAAATAGGCATTTATTATTTCAATGTAACTAGAGAATTTATGGTGCAAGAAAGTGAGAGATAGTTTTAGTCACAATCCTGGATACACTATTGGGTTATTATCTAAACAGCCTAGCAGCAGGTCTGCCCTGCTCAAGGAGAGAGCGCCCAGGGAGATGATGGTGCATGTAGGAACTGCTCCTTCTGTTACAGGGGGAGCATGGAGCAGTGCAGGGTTGGGTCATTAATATCACACTATGTGCAATCACAATCTATTACATTTCTGAACTCAACTGCTTACAGCTGCTTGTGTGTAGCAGAGGAGGGGAGTAATTGCATTGTTTACTTCACTGAATGGCTTTGTCCAGTGAAGATCCCAGTGAAATTCCCCTCCTCACTAAGACCACACACAAACTAGGCAGCACTTCCCTAATTCTAGGGCCAGCTGGTTGAAGGAGCTGGCAGTGGGTTAGTTGTATGTAGTAGGCAGCATCAGCCTGTGCCAGGAGAATGTTCTCCTTACCCCTGTGCTCTGGGAATGGCGCATGCTGCTCTCCTTCTCTAGGGCATATAGTCTGTACTGACTTGTTTGCTGCTGCTTCTGTCCTGAGCTAGCAGAATTCTAGTGTAGCAATGCAGGTGCCCCAGTGCTATTGGAGACTATGGGCTGGAGAAGAGTTCTCACTAGTAAAGAAGCCCAGTACACTGGGCTGGCCATGTGGCTTTGTAATTAAAGCAAACAACTCACTAAGCTAGGTCAAGCAAAAGTCTAGCTGACAGTCTCCAGCACTTATGGTGCTCTCTGTACATGCCCAGAAGGCAAGTGGTCAAGTTGGGCTCAGCCTTGCCCAGGAGAGTGCTAAACCCTGCAGTGCACTATTCAAGGAAGTCTAGGACTGGTTGGAAGTGGAGGGCTCAGCCATGCATGTTTCCCTGCGTCCAGTGTTAGACATGTGAAGGGGGGGGGGGTGTGAGAGAGAGGTGGGAGGCAGAAGGGTTGCCCAGTCTTGTGCCACCGCTAGGGCGTTCTGGAAAGACAAATCTGTAAGGATGTTAATTAGCCAATGTGCATCATCCCGAAGGTCAAAGCTGCAGTCCTAGCTAGACAGGCTGCTCAATAGAGCCAGGAGCTACCCAATGGGCTTCTCTTGAATCAGCCACTGGACAGCACTCGGAAAAAATTGTCCCTGTTCCATTGACAATCTAAAGTGAGGAGAACCCTCTGCTACACCATATTGTCTGGGTGGTGCAGAACAGGATGCAGTCACTTGTGATCCTTCAAAGAGCAATTGATCTCATAAAAGCTAAGCTTTGTTTTTGGGGTGACCTGCCTGCCTTTAACCACAATAAAGAGGAGAGGCCAAGGCCATCAGACTGCAGTCATGGGGGCTATTCTTATCTTCTCTCTCCCCTGGGTTGTTTTACAATGTGGCAGTGGAGCCTGGAAGTAGCTGGAGCCTTATAAGGATGCATCATAATCTTCCCTCTAGGAGTAACAAGTACAAGAAAACGCAGCTCTTCTGCACGGCAGATTGCATCTCAGCATGGTGCCCCTTTCTCCCTCCCCAGCGGTGGCTGCTAGCGACCCAACACACACCAATTTCATCTCCTGGGAGACTGGTGCTCCCCCCCCCATTTCTGCTCCCCAGCCCGCCTACCTCCTAGGATGTGATGGGAGTGTCTGAGAAGATGAAACTAACGGATTCTGAGTCCAACTTGAGCTGCAGGAGCTTGGGATTCTTGGTGTCAGTGACGTCCTTGTTGGCAGCCAGCCTGATCTTACCATTGTGCACTTCCTTGATGGGCTCAAGGAACACCACATGCTTGCTGGTGCTGATCTTCCGGCTGGGCCTGGCTGGGGGGGTGGTACTCAGGATGGAGGATTGAGCGCTGCATTCCTGGGGAGGGCTAGGAGCAGCGACTTTCTTGCAGCACTGGAAGCAGTGGCACGGAGTGAGGTACAAGTACATGAGGACTAGCACAAGGCTCACTATGCACCCGAGGAGGGTTGTGAGGCCAGTGCTGAAAGACTCCCCATCCAGCATGGGATAGTGGATGGTCACGTTGACCTCGTGCGTCTTGTTGAGCTGGTGGTGCTTGCCAATAGCCATGCACACATACACCCCAGAGTGCCAAGGCTTGGCTGCGATGATCTTCAGGCTCCCGTTGTGGTAAACTTTAAGTGTGCGATTGCTATTTCCAGGGTGCATGATGGGCTCGTGGCGGGGCGAGATCCACATGTAGGTGGCAAATGTGTCGTGCGTGCTCGTGTTGCAGTTGATTAGCAGAGTCTCTCCTACGAGCACCGTGGCATGCACGTCTGAGGTGCCAGGTGAGCCCTGGCTCAGGGAGCAATTCTCAAAGATCTTGTTGTACTTGAGGAACCTGACTAAGGATCGTGCCGTGTTGTCAAACACCATACATGTGTGTTCCTCTAGGAAATCCTGCACTGAGCTGAGGTGCCGCTGCTGCCACTGCTTGAACATCTGGTAGAGCGAGCAATCACACCTCACTGGATTGTTGTGCAGGTACAAGCCATTTCTGATGTACACAGGCAAGGCTGTGACCTCCTCAATTGGGATTCTGTTCAGGTTATTGGTGGAGAGGTCCAGGGTCGTTAGGTTAGGGTGGCTAAGCCCCTGCATGGAGCTGAAGGGGAATTGGGTTAGGTTATTCCAACTTAGGTAGACCTTCTGCAAGCTGCTTAGCCTGAGGAAGGCTTGTTCATCTACCTGTACAATCCAGTTGTTGTAGAGCAGGAGCTCCTCGAGGTGCACCAGCGCTTCAAAGTAGTGCTTCTCGATGGCATGCAGGTAATTGGAGGACATGTCTAGGTGTCTCAAGTCTGTGGCATTGTGGAACGCTTGAGGCGAGAGGTCCATGATTCGATTGTGACTGATGCGGAGGGCCTGGAGGCGTGGTAGGGCTGCCAGCCAATGGTTGTGAAGCTGGAAGAGGGCGTTGTGGCTGAGATCTAAGGTGGTAGCTGTGGGCGGAAGTGCAACTGGCACCTGCTGGAGACCTTGCTTGGCACAGCTCAGAAGGTCCGAGGTACATATGCAGACAAGGGGGCATCTGCGGGGGATGGCCGATGTGTTTAAGAAGTTGCCTAGAACAGACAACTCTAGGATCACCAGCAGCTTTTCCAGGCATTTCCAGAGAGTGTGGGCCAATGCCTGTGCATTCATCATGTGGCCGTAAGGTCCTGCTGAGCACCCAGCAGAATGGAGAGGCACTATCCTAGGGTAAGTCTGGCCTGAGCAAAGGCTCACCAGGCACCGTTAGAGTGAGCATGCTGCAGCGTCAGTTAACCGGGAAGCACTGCTCTGCAAGGAGAGCTTTGGGTGTTCTCGGCCGCCAGGCAATCCTGTAATAGTCCAGGACACACAGGTAGGAGATGAGTCCCAAGGAAAGGTCCAAGGCTTGAAAAGAGTTAAAGAAAAACAGCCCAGCTCTGTCCTGCTGCACTGGGGATTAGGGCAGCCTCTCATGGACCCTGGCTGGCTCTAGGGGTCCTGGCAGAGGGACAGATGCAGGCCAGGGTCTAAGCTTCGGGACTGCTGACACCTCCTGAGAACATCCGAGTCCCTGCCTCTGAGCCGGGGTCCCTGGAGCCCAAAGTTTCCATGAGTCAGTGCTCGCCTCCTGGCTGAGCCCTGTGGCACGCCCCGGCCGGGAGCCCAGCTGCGGAACAGCCGAGGAGTGAGCGGGGACTGGGTCGTGCCCTGGCAGAGCCCTTCCCGGAGTCCTGGCGGAGTCACGCCCGCCCGCTGCTGCGGCCGCTATTTACCAGCAGCCGGCAAGCATGGGGGCGGTGCCTGGCGGGCAGGGGCAAGCCGATTGGTTCGCGTAGGAGGGAGTCGGGGGGGTGGAGGACGGAGGAAATTTCTGAATGGCGCGTTGTTCCCCCATCGTATCACTAGTGGGCAGAACAGCCCTGCGAAGGCTGTTGCGAAGCACTGAGCGATTGCAGAAGCTGCAGCGGGAGATTTTATTTCCAAGGGGAAGTGGTGGGGAGCAGAGTGGTCAACTGCCACGGGAAGTCTCCGCTGCTAGTCTTGGGGCCCAGGCAATGCTTGGTACTCACCAATTCCCAGGGGCCACTGCTCCTTGCTGTGGGGTGCCCCCCCCCGCGTGTTAGGCGCCGCAAGAACAGTGGGATGGGGAATGGGCACTCCAAAGGGGAAGGGACTTGCCCAAGTTCACAGCAAGTCAGTGGCAGAGTGAGGGACAGAATGGCACTGCCAGTCCAGTGCTCTGCTGTCGCCCTGGGAGGGGATTCAGTGTCCCCACCAGTTCACTGATGGGGAAACTGAGGCACGGAGGTGTGGCGTGACTTACCCCAATCTCTGTCTGTGGTGGTCTCAGGACTAGACCCCAGCACTCTGCCTAGTCCTCTAGCCCCAGCTGTCTGTCATGTGGAAGCCTACATGCCAGACAAAGCTGGCGGGGAGGTTTCCTACATGGTGCATGCAGTCCAGCTCCCTGTGCCTTTGATGTGGTGAGTGAGGCCCTTGGTGCTGTTTTGAAACAGTCCCCACTCTGCCTCCAGCCACAGGGACTGCTGTCCTCTGGCAGACATGGCTACTGAGCATAGGCCGCTCTCTGTCGCATGCTGGGATCAAGGGAGCAGCCAGGATATCCTTTGTGCTGCACCCTCCCCAGGGACAGCAAAACAGAGCAGGAGGCTTGGCAGCTGTTTCCCCTCATTAGCATAGAGGTGTGCTGCATGTCTGAGTTTGCCTCAGGAAGGGCTTGGGCCTGCTGCAGACCCTAATTGTGAGCAGCCGCTGGAAGCCCTGGCCTTTGAATCAGCTTGTTGGTGACTGCTCCACAGAGCAGCCTCCTGCATTGTGTGTTCTTCCCGCTCTGTTCCAACCGCCCTGCCTTGGTCTGTGCTGGGGGCATGGGCCCTCTCCTAGCTCCAGCCCTGGCTTTCAAAACAGACCTCTCTCTGCTGCTTGGGGCCCGCAAACAGCGAGCCCCTTGTTCCCTCCTGAAATCCCACTTCTCATTCTCCCCATGGCATGTGGAGGATGGTTTGCTGCTGTAGGGCTGGGCCCGGGCCGTGGCATTCGCCTTGTCCCTGGAGAGAGAATTGAAGCATGTTGGCTTCATGTCTGAGGTGGGGAAGGGGAGGGTCCTGTTTTGGAGGGCAGAGTGGGGAGAGAGAGAGAAATGGACCTGAATTTGCAGACGATAGAGTTCAGATTTTGATGAGACCAGTGTGGCTTGTGGCCTTTTAAATCACCTACCACCTGCTCTCTTTGGTCAATCGTGTGTCTTGCTTCCCTTGCTCGTTCCTAGATTAGGTGGTGGGAGAAGAACCTGTCCTTTCATGCTGCCCGGCCTGGCACCTCCCATTGCCTGTCAGCTCTCTGCACTGGGGGCAAGGGGACAGAAGGGGCCGGTGGGCTGGGAGTGCTTGTGATGGGGCTACCTCTCTCCTGCATGTGGGGGGTGGCCAGGAGGGTGCTGTGTGTGAGTGCCCCTGCCCCTCTGCAGTGATGGGCACTAGCTGTGAGCAGAGGCTGGCTGGGGCAGGCGAAAGCAGTGCAGCGCATCAGGTGCAGGAGTGCAATGCTGACAAACTGGGCTGCTTTATTGGAGACATGGAAATCAAGGCTGGGTGACTGGTTTTCTTTAGGGCAGCAAATAGCTAATTTGGCTGCTGCTGCAGCTGCTAGGTGTGAGGGCTGTTAGCTCACAGCAAGGGGGAGCCTCCCCTTCGGGTGTCAGCATGGCGGGGAGCTCTCTGCACACATGCCCTCCTGAGGTGCCCTAAAGATAGGGCACAGGCACCTGTCCCCAGTGCCCACAGGCTCGGGCACCCTGATGTCTGCTTTGCTGCCACACAAGGGATAGCAGAAGGTTCTGCTGTGTTACGTTACATGGGTGCCGTCAGACCCCGAGCAGCCTGTGAATGTGCGCAGGACTGTGTCCATGCAGCACCACCGCCGTGTGAGATGTGTAAGCACCTAAGATCAGCCTGTGACTTTGTCCCCTCTTCTGATGGGTGCCAAGACCTGGCCGTGGCCAGCTGAGGGAGGGTGATGGCATGCCTTAGAGCTTGCTCACACCAGGGCCTGAGGGGAGAGGGACAAGGGCTGGTGAGCTGGGCTGAAGGGGCTTGGCTAGGTGGCACTAGGACAGAGGACTCCAAGGCCAATGGGCAGGCTGGGTGGAGTCTCTGGACCCTGCACAGGCAGAGTGCTCCCAGGGCCAGGCAGGATGCTGAATGGATTGGGCCCCTCAATGGGCACCTGTCAGCCAAGGGGTCCGTGCAGAATGATCCCTGTAATGGCTGCCTTGGCAGGAGCCATGTTGGGCTATTCCCTCCTCTCCATCACCTTCTCCACCCTCTGGAAGCAGAGCCACAAAGAGCAAGAGGTTGCCATGTTACATGGTCCTGTTGTGCCAGCCCTGACAGTCTCATGTGCAGCGTGGCATGGGAACATGCTAGGAGCCAGCCTTGGAGCCAGGGCAGAGGGTACAGGGCTGCCTGTGAACTGAGCACATGTGCTCTGGGGTCACCTGGACCCGCGAACCAAGATCAGCTCCATAGCACCACGGAGGGTAAGGGTGCCTTATCCTTTCCACTGCCCCAGCCCCAAAGAGTTGGGGTCTGTCTGAAGCTGCTTGCCGCTCTGGGTGAATGGGCAGGGTCAGCACTTAGTGCTGCAGCAGGGTGTTGCTGCAGTTGTGCTTGCAGGCTGCCAGTGTCCATCAAGTGGAGGCTGCACCCACAGGCAGGGTGGTTGGTTACTTGCCCCCTTTTCATTATCTTCTGGGTCCATGGGCCAGGCGGCAGCAGCAGCAATCTGCAGGTGCTGTGCCCATAGCGGAGCCCCTGGCAGGGCTGTGCTGTGGATCTCACAAACCCAGCAGCGTGACCCTGGGCTCAGGCTCAGATCAGCTGGCCAATTGAAGAAGGCTGGGCAGGAAAGGCCACTCCAGTGAAGGACTCCGTGCCAGGATACCAGGCCAGGAGGAGGTATCGGTGTCTCCTGAATGTGACCTTGAGCTGCCTGCAGAGCCGCTGTGCTGATGCTGTGCTCTGGCAGAGAGCATCGCCTTTCAGCACTCATGAGGAGGCTGCTGCAGTTGTCCTGCCCAGCCCCCTCCTTCATCCCTGTCCCATTGGGAGCCCCAGGGAAGAGACGGGAAAGCATTTCCTTTGGTGGGCTGCCCCAGCACACCCAGCCTACGAGGCTGGGGAGCAGGAACTGTCCCCCTTGGCTACACCCAGTTATTGAGGAGCAGCACATATAACCCTGCACATGGGAACCAGCCCCGGCACTGGCTTCACTGCCATACCCATGAGCCCCTCTTTTGCCAGCTGGCAGCATCCCATCCCCCAGGTGGCCCTGCTGGAGACCAGAGGCAGCTACTCAGGAAACAGAGCACCTGTTCCTGGTGCATTTGCCAAAGAGCACTGGGTGGCTGGAGCTGCTAAGGTGGGGCCTGTGGGTCACAGGCAATGGGGGCATTAATGCCATTCTGGTTCTGAGGGGTTTAAAAGGTTCCCCTTAATCTATCTCAGCATTTACCCGCCCATCAGGCCAGCGTGCTGCTTGCCTGGCCTTGGAGAGCTGCCTTGGTGGCAGCATGGCATGTTTCTGTGCTGGCTGAGCAGGCTCTGTGCAATCCACCACTCCCCATGAAAACAAGTTGTGACCTGTCTGTCCTGGCTGGTGCTCCCTGGCACACTGCCAGCTGGTGATTTGGCTTTACTTCTGGGGAGGGGAGTTGAACTAGGGTCATTAACTGCTGTCTGCTGCAGAGCCTTTCTGTAAATCCTTCCTGGAGACCCAGCGTGAGGCTGCCAAGGTTCGGAGATTGACATCACCTGCCTTTGCTGTTGCCCTATTGATTCAGGCGGCTGAAAGATACAGGACCAAGGGGCTGCAGTGAACGTTTGCAGGAATGATTGATCCCTGCTGGGAAGGGCAGTGTTTTTGGACAGGGAGCAGGTTAAGCCCCGAGCCCTTCCCTTCAGAGCTGGTGGTGGAGAGCAGAACCTGCAGGGGAGTTGCAAGGAATGGGACAGACTTAGAACCACTTACTTTTGAAAGGTAGCTGCTCTGCCCCTGTCCCAGGACAGCTGCTTCCTGCAGGGCAGCTCTGAGACTCCCTGGCTGCAGCATGGATAGCTGTCTCGGGCCCGGTGGCTGCAGAGGGGTGATAGTTCTGTGATTGCTTGGAAAATGTGACCCTTGGGTCTGATTGCATTTTGCAAGGATGAGGCGCAACCTAATGTGAAGGCTAGACCTGTTGTATTAATTTACATGGGGATGAAAGTGTTAACGTGACCCAGTCCCAGTCCAACATTAAACTGTTAAACAAGGTCTGAGGTTTGGGATCCAGAGACCTCAGCCTGCTCAGCCCCAGGGCAAACACCCCAGCAAACAGCTCTGTAATCTTGTATTAACAATACAGAAAAGAGGGAAAACCAGCTGATGCATGTGAAATGGAAAGTCATTGTAACAACATCCCATGTTCCCTTTCCCTTTGGCTAGAGAGTGGTTTTAGAGGGGAAACCCCCTTGTCTGAAATCTCTTAGGTGATATTAAAGATGGTACCAATGGGCCTTTTGGGAACAATGAGAAGTGAGTTGAGCTGGACTGATTTCTGGTTCCACACCTCTGTTCACCAGGCATGAACTTACCACAGTCCTTGAGTTGTTATAGCTGTAGGATTAACTCAGTCTGTCTCCCCTTTGGACCTTCCTCATCAGTGTTTATTGTGACAGGTGGTGTGACCCTTGAGAGACTTTCACTCACTTTTCACAGTTGAGCTCACAATTAGGGAAGATGTGTACTTATCCCCATGGACGCTTTGTTATCTAGAAGCTTTCCTCTAAATCATCCCAGCACTGGGCTGGGGCCAGGGCAGTTCCTAGCTCTTTGGAAGCTGATGGGGTAAGTCAGCACCAGATCCATGGACAGTTCCCTGTGTTCAGTTTGCAGGCAGTGTCTGGGGACCTCCTACCAGAAGGCGCTCTGTCCTTCTGGACATTTACTGGGACACTTACCCCACCAGAAGACCTGTGGGGTTGTAATTCTTTGGCTTCTGGCCCCAGGCTCATTCCCTAGACTGAGCAGGCTCTGGGAGGCCAAGGGAGCAGTGTGTAATAATGCTAGGCCCCCTGCTGCTGGCACCATGTCACAATGCACACTGCACCAGCCTTTGGGGGAGGCACTGGGGTCAGGTTCCATACTCAGGTGCAACCCTTGAGGCTGGGAGTCCACACCCTGGAGATGGGGAAATTGGCAGCTTTGTATATGCTTGTGGCCATGCTTTGGGACCTGGCAGTAGTTGTGTTGTTGCGGTGCTCAGCTCAGTTCCCCTGCTGTAAGCTCCATTTCAGGCTACTGGGAAGGTAGCGAGGTGGCAGACCTACACGCTGACTGTCCCATTGCTACCCACCAGCTCAGTGTCAGCACTCCCCCCTTAATGACAAGCTGCTAGGAGTAGCTGGCCTGCACTACGCAGAATGGCTCCAGGCCCCGGATGACAAGGCTCTGACCTTGCTTTCACAGGCGACGGCCAGGTGTGATTCCATGCATCTTGTCCAGGCTGTCTGTGAGCACCACTGTATTCTTAGCTCTTTCCAAAACTAGAGGAGGCAGCAGGAGGCAGTAGAATTGTCTGCAGGGTCCTCCACTGGGTTAGTGAGCTGGTGGGAGAGGGACCCTGTGCAGACAGAGGCATTGGACGTGCTGCGGTCTGTGCTTCTGGCGCTTTGCTACAGGGCATGAGGCCAAGGTCTCCTCTGTAAGTGGAGTGCAGCAGTCAGTGTCCCTGTCTCCTCGTTAGTCACCACACCGGGCTCTTTGAGCAATGGTCCCTGTTGTATTTCACTAAAGGTAATGCGCATAAGCTGTGCACCTGGAGCTTTTCAAAGGGTATGCACCCTTGCATTGCCTTGTGGTTTCGCCTGAGGCAATAAAGGGTGGGATGGACCGACTGCATCTCCAGTTGCTTCTTACCACCGCAAGGTCCAAGTCAGAGCTTCTGCTGTCTTCTCCTTCTTGATGATGTATTTTCCAAACTTTTCTGAAAAGTTTTTATTCTTGTTCATAGGATTTTGGTTTTTTTTTTTCCCAGTAATTTTCTAGTTCCTAGAAGCTTGATAAGATTAAGGACTTGGGTCAGGTGACCATATTTCCCTATGCTGAATATGGGACAACTGGTAAAATTACTTGTATTCAGGCAAGTTCAATGGCAATCAAACAGAACTATGCAGTACAAAAGTTCAAATTAACATCAAGTTGACTAAGCCCCTGGTAAAAAGAAATACTGCGTAGTTGGATTCTTTTTATTTACTTTCTTATCTTTAAGACTTTAGGGTTCATATGGGGAGAGTGACACACACACACACTCCTATACCCCTAGTATAACCCTACCTTCCTGGCCTCTCTGCCCTCCATGCCTGGCTGGGCCCCCAGGATTGACCCGCCTCTCCTTGTACCTGGCACTGCGTCTTCCCAAGGCAACACATGGGGGGGCACTCAGGGTCACATTCCCCCGCCCCCCAGAATGGGGCCTGTAGCAGCCTTTTGTCACTGTGCGGGAGGGAAGGAATGGGAGCTGCTTCCAGACACAGGGTGGGGGTGGGGAGTGGGATGATTTGGACCATGTCTTTGCAGAACTCATCTCTTCTCCCCTACACCTCCCCCATGTGGCTGGAAGCAGCTTGTACCTTCCTGTCCACACAGTATCGAAAGGCAGCTAACATCTCCAGACTGCTGATGGCCAGTGACGTAACCCAGCTGCTTCCAGCTACAGTATGGGCAGGAAGGGGTTAAGCCCTAAGGATGCATTGTGCACCAGGGCCCAGGGTACCTGACTGCAGGGGCTTCAGTGAACCAGGCCAGAGAGGGGACTAAGCAGGGGAGGATGCCTAGGGGACAGAGCAGCCCTGTGCTCCCTGGGGGCAGGACACAGGGTGAGGGGTGCAGGCGAAGAGGGTGCTAAGCCTCTCCCCTGGGAGCTGCTATGGAGCCTGCAGGGTCGGGGTATGAACAGGCTGGAAATCTTTCTCTCTTCTCCCCCTCCCCCACCCGCTACTCCAGAGCTTAGCTGAGGGATGGAGAGGCTTCCCTGTGCCAGCTCTGTGTGGAGCTTTGGTACATGCAGGACATGGCTCCTCCTGGCCAGCATCCCGGGCTGGAGGGTCTTGGGCTTTCCCAGGGTGCTGGCCCAGCCAGAGGCAGTGGGGGAAGAAAGGAGCCTGCCGGCCAGGCTGTCAGTGAGCTGAGCACTCAGACAAGGGGCTGGTTCTCAGCAGAGCGCTGGGAGTGGGATGTGCCCTGCTGGGGGGGATATGACAGAGCAGCAGGGCTTGGGGGGGTGAAGGGGCAAAGCAGGGAGAGGACAGTGAGAGGGGGAGCATGTAAAGGGCTGATGGGTGGGCAGCAGAGGCGACACATAACTAGCCACCGCCTGGCGCCTTCCCACACTCATCAGCTGCTGCAGCACGCAGCCAGTTCCATCTGGAAATGGGATGGGGGGCAGGGCCCTGCTGGCCGAGAGCTGGCATGCAGTGAGGGGCTGCGCTGACTGACCAGCAGGGGGAGTGGCTGGCCCTGTGTGGTGCATCTTTGCCCCATTACCAGCCTCGCACACCCACCCCCCTCGTTGGTCACTGGATCCCCCCACTCACTGCTGGTGGGTGGGTAACTGGTGAGCAGGGATCCAGCCAGCATCAGGATTGGCTGGTAGTGATTTTGGGGGGGGGAGGAGGGAAGGAGACAGAAAATACGGGACAATTTGCTTGTTTTTAAGAAAAAGTCAGGACACCTGCAGGAGGACTTAAATATGGGACTGTCCCTTTAAAAACGGGATGTCTAGTCATCCTAGATTTGGGACACAGCTGTGGGGGTTTCCTGCCAAACAATTCTCCCCACCCCCACCCCCAGCACTTAGATCTGGGAACTGGATTATGCCAAAGATGCTGGGATTCAGTCTGTGCTTCCTTGCCTCGCTTATTTTCCATCAGCAATGAGCACCAACGCTGCCTGTACTGCTTGGCGGATGCCCAACCCACATCCAGGTGCAGTATCTGCCTCTCCTTCCCTGCCCTTATGTGGGAAGGCTAAGCCCTTCACCTCAAGAAGCACCTCATGGAGGTCTCCAGGGGGCCACAGTCAGTCTCTGGCTGGCAAACTCCCCTGTACATCGGCCTGAACAATCTGAGCACTCCCTCTACCGTGGAGCTCCACTGGTACCAGTGCTACAAACCCTGTGCCAGGACCTAGCCATGAGCCTCAGAAGTATGTGCATATGCATGGCAGTAAGTCTTTCTCCAAATCCAAGGAGGACTCTGCACTGTCCACTAATTCCAGCCATGGAGGAGTGATGCGTTTAAGGCTCACAAGACTGACACGAGGCTGCACCATTTCCCGGATCTGCACCATCTGCTGGACCGATGTGCCCCTCCTGCTTCAGCTCTGCCAGTGCCCCATGAATCATCGGTTCTGAGACAGACCCCTTTACCAGTCCCAGTTCCATTCATAGACTGGGTACCATTAACTCCGTGAAGACTCAAAAGTGCTCCTGGGCCTCATGATCTGTTCGCCCTGGAAAGAGTGAGGTCTCTGCGTGTTCTGGTGCACTCACCTGCTCAGAGGGCCCCATCTCCCGCATTAGATCTATCACTTGCTGGCTGTACCCCTTTAACACATCCTGTTCTGATAGCTCCGTCGGCACCACTGTTTGTACAAGAGTCCGGTTCCTCTGAGTCTCAGGATTTGGATGTTCAGCATGGTCCACCACTTCCATTCCAGAGACCTGACTATTGGAGGGTGTTGGCGGCACTGTGGCAGTTCCCTCCTTTCATAGCCCAGGAGCCACTGGTACCTGGCTCGTTGGGCACCAACACAATAGCAGCAGGATCAACCAAGTTGGCTATATTGGAGCTCATGGCATCAGAACCATCCCATTCAGCATGGGGGGATGCTCCTCTTTCACCTCCCCAACCTTTGAGTAGGCATTCAGAACCTGGGTTAGACGATGCACTGATGAGCCCGGCACTGACTGATCCGGAGAGATTTCTTTGCCATCCCCAGATGCCAGATGACTATAATCCATTTCAAGAGCGACTACAGAGTATAGCCAGGGCTCTTGAGATCACACTAGAAGAGGTGCAGGACAGCCAGTACCAGTTACGAGACATTCTGCATGCATTGGTACCAGGAAGGGTGGCCTTCCAGATCAATGATGCCATTCTTTAACCGGCATGCACAGTGTGGCATATCCTGGCCACATGCATCCCTGCTCCGAAGGGGACTGAGAAAAGATACTACTCCCCCTCTCCCTCCCAAGGGATTTGAGTTTTTGATTTCACACCCTCCACCTAACTCCTTGGTGATCCAGGCCCCATCGGAATGGGACAAGCAGCAACACTCATGCTCCACCCTAGCAGACAGGGAGGGCAAGAGACTGGCCCTTGTGGGTCGAAAGCTCATCTCAGCTGGACTACAGTTCCAGATCTCTGACTACTGGCACTGATGGCCAAATATGACTTCATTAATTATGGACGGAGGTAAGATAAGTTACCTCAGCAGGATCATTCCTGATTCCAAGCAGTTTTATAGGAAGGCAAGTTGGTCACCAGATCCATAGTCCAGGCTGTAGCTGATTCAGCGGACATGTCCTCGCAAGTATTGGCGACTGGAATCCTCATGAGGAGGGAATCGTGGTTACATTCCTCTGGTTTCCCTAGAGAGGTACAGAATATAATCGAGGACTTCCTCTTTGACGAATCACCTCTCTTGGATGATGGATGGATGATTCCTTATACTCACTGAAAAGACACTAGAGCCACCTTACAATCCTTAGGCATATATACGCTGGCACCAAAGCAAAAATGTTATTGCCTGCCACCTACACAGCACTACAGAACCCCTCACTTCTCCAACCTACGAACCTCCTTAGAAACGGCCTAAGGCCCACAGAATCTGTCTGTCTGTTCTGACAATGCAGACCTCTGCACAACACTCTCAGTCATCACGAAAGTGATATTTCTGAGTGCGACTAGAGAACCATCAACCACTCTGTACACCAATGCTTTTGCCAACCACCCCTTTTGGGGGGTTGTCTCCAATTCTGCCTGCAAGGAGAGTGATAACGGACCAGGGGGGCCTGGATGTCATTTGACATGGCTCTACCATTAAATTCATGATGATGCCTCCTCCACATCCCACGTCTCAATCCCGTCTCAGGAATTACTCTCACAATAGCATTCTTACCCTAGAGATGGACTCCCTCCTGCAGAAAGGAGCAGTGGAGCCAGTCCCTACACCCCTCCACGGCACAGGATTCTACTCCAACTATTTCCTGGTACCCAAAAAGAATGGGGGATGGAGATCTTGGATCTCCACCACCTCAACCATTCCATTCAGAAGCCAAAATTCCACATGGTCACACTTGCAGCCATCATTCCCCCACCAGAAAAAGGCTTTTGATAAGCAGGATGGCTACTTCCATATTGACATATACACACCCACAGACGGTTCCTGAGGTTCAAGGTGGGGCCTTGACACTTCCAATACAGGGTACTCCTTGTGGCATAGTGGGAATTTTCCCTTGCTATGTTGTATGTGAGCCTGTGTGAGTCTTACTGTTTTGCATGAATGTGGTGTGTGCCTCAGTTTCCCTGTGTATTGCACCAATGTCTAGGTGGTGGGAATAAGGATGTGTGACTTTTGTGGGGGCTGCTCCAGCTGCCTGCCTGGATGCCATGGCTGCCCCTTCATAACCTGAGACCCAGGAGGGGGATGTGACCGTGTGACTTTTGGCCCAGGAAGTGAGACAAAGGCTAGAGGAGGAGCAACAGGCAGGGCAGGGGCCAGGCAGCTGGAAATGAGTCAGTCTCGGTTGGCTTGGGGGATGGTCAGAGCCCTGGCTCTGGGCTCCCCTCCCCCAAGATGGACTTGGCTGAAAGTCACTGATTTCTGTGCTAACAAGTTCTGTCCTACGCTATGTTCCTGTTGACTAATGAACCTTCTGTTTTACCGGCTGTCTGAGAGTCATGTCTGACTGCGGAGTTGGCGTGCAGGGCCCTCTGGCTTCCCAGGGAGCCTTGCACGGGTGGACTAGCTGCAGGAAGTGCACAGTGTGGAAGGGGATGCTGAATGCTCCGAGGTCAGACCCAGGAAGATCCAAGCTGTGTAACCTTCTTGCCCTGGAGACAGTATGCTCAGAGAGGAGGCATGCTTCCCCAGAGTCCTGGCTGGTTTCATATGGAGTAGTTCCAGAGCATCACCCCGGTGACTCCGTGACACTCCTGTTTGGACTTACCACCGCCCCACAAGTCTTCACAAAGATTTTCTCTGTGGTAGCAGCTCATCTGCTGCATCAAGACCGAAATCAAGGAGTCCTTGTCTTCCCCTACCTGGACGACTGATTGCTGGCAGCGCAGTCCAAAGAGGAAGCTTGAAAATTGACTTCCCGGCTTCTTCTACTCCTCTCCTCTCTAGGAGTGAGCGTCAATATTGAAAAATCAACTTTGCACCGTACACAGTCCCTGGAATTCATAGGAGCATGCATCAACATTGCCTTCACATGTGCTTATCTGCCAAGGGACAGGTTCCAGAGCCTACTGGACCAGATTACCCTAATGACTGACAACCCTTCAGTCTCAGCCAGGACCTGCCTTTCCTACCTAGGGCACATGGAGGCATGCACATACGTCTGTGCCTTTGCTGTCTACAACTATGGCTGCAAAAAGTCTACTCCCCTATGCACCAAATCATGGCCATCATACTCAGCTTTCCACGGGAGGTCATCTCTTCACTTTGGTGGTGGACAGATCCACTACAAGTCTGCTCTGGGATGTCCTTCTTTCTATCCTCACAAGCGGGGGTGCTCACATGGGAGATCACATGACACAAGGCACCTGGACCATGCAAGAGGCCCAGGATGCACATAAACATACTGGAACTTTGGGTGGTGTGCAAAGTATGCCATGTGTTCTCACCAGCTATCTGTTATCATTATGTCCTCGTCATGTTGGACAACACCACCACAGTGTACTACATAAACAAGGGGGCACAAGATCCCCCAATGCTGTGTATGTAAATGGTACACCATTTCCATAGGTGTACTATCGCACACCATATCCTTTTGTTGGCAGCCTACCTGCCTGCCACCCAGAATGTGATTGCTGATGCTCTCAGCAGGAACTTTGCAACCAGCCATGAATGGGAGTTGCATGACATGGTAATTACGGACATCTTCGGGAGATACCAATCAGGGACCTCTTTGCATCCCACACCAACACCAAGTGCACCCAATATTGCTCAAGAAGGCGACTTGGTGCCTACTCACTGGGAAACAGTCCGGTCGTTGATTGGTCAGACCAGCTGAACTATGCCATTTCCCCCTTCCCACTCTTACCCTGCATCCTCCACAAACTCCACCGGGAGAGAGTGACAGTCATTCTGATTGCTCCATTCTGGCTTTGTAAATTTGGTCTTCTCTGCATGTCGAAACATCCTCCACTCCTGGTCCAGGTGTTTCTGGAACTGCTAGCACAATACAGTGGCAGACTCAGGCACCCCAATCCGTGGACTTCCACCTGACAGCTTGGTTTTTGGATAGACACCTCTGTTAATACAAGAAGGTTCGTTGCTAGTAAGACTTCCTCTCCAGAAGCCAGAAGGACTCTGTGAGATACTCCTATCAGGCTAAATGGGCACATTTCACTTCCAGGGCACAAGAACAAGGTCTTGCCCCCGAAGCTGTGGGCATCCTGATGCTCTTAGACTATTTCCTCTATTTAAAGATCTTGGGGCTCGCTCTCAATTCCAGCAGGGTGAGTGGAGCAGCCATTAGCGCCTTCCACCCGCCAGTGGAGGGGCATTCGATATTTACCTATCCCTTGACTGCTCAATCTGAAATGGCCTTTTATGTAAATACCTGCCCATTCAGCCTATTGCTCCCTAGTGAGATCTCAACCTGTTAAAGAACTCTCCCTTTGAACCTCTGGCTTCCTGCTCTGTCTCACCTCTCCATGAAGGTCGCTTTCCTTGTCTCCATGACTTTAGCGAGGAGGGTGGTGAACAGGGGGCTATGGTGGCCACATTCCAGAAGGACAAGGTCTCCCTGCACTTGCATCTGAAGTTCCTACCAAAGATGGTTTCCCGTTTCCATCTCAACCAACCCATACACCTGCCTGTTTTCTTCCTCAAACCACACGCCTCCAGTGCAGAAGGACAACTCCACTTCCTCGATGTACGTAGGGCCCTGACCATTTACCGGCAAAGGACAAAGCCATCTGGAAGTCTCTCAGACTATTTGTTGCCATAGCAGAGAATTAAAGAGCAGGCCGTCTCACCCCAGAGACTCTCAAAGTGGGTCTCAGAATGCATTACGCTCTATCAATTTTCAGGACAGTCCCCAGCAGGCAGGATAGAGGCCCATTCCACAAGAGCTGCTGCTGCACTCCATGATGTTCCCCCTCACAGATACCTGTAAGGCGGCCACATGGAGTTTGGTTCCAACCCTTTCTTCTTACTATGCTCTAGTGCATGATTCTGTGACGGACGCCTCGTTCGGTGCGGCAGCCCTCCGTTCCACAGTTTCGTCTTCTTCCTCACACCTTCCTCCTACCTGCATACTGCTTGTTACTCCCCCCTCAGTGGAATACAATAGGGACCAACACTCGAAGGGGAGGTTACTTACCTGTAACTGGAGGTTTTTCAAGATGTGTGGTCCCTACCTGTATTCCAAATCCACCCTCCTTCCCCTCCGCTGCGAATCTGTAGATCTGCAGTGGAGAAGGAACTGGAGATGTGGTTGGTTCACCCCACCCTTTGGGCGAACCCCCGGGACAACACAATGCAGTCTGACAGACGGTACTACTTTGAAAAGCTCTGGCTGTGGGTGCACAGCGCATGCATGTTGCCCTCAGTGGAGTACAGACAGGAACCACCCATCTCGAAGAACTTCCAGTTACAGGTAAGTAACTGCCCCTTCTACCCGCTGAACACCTTCTGCTCCCCAGGCTGTTCACTGGGCCCTGGGAGCTTAGCACCTTGCACTGCCCTGGCCTCTGTTAGAGTCAGTGTGAAGCAGGGACTGGAGCCAACAGATCTGGGGCTCAGCCACATGCAATGGGGCAGGGCTGCCCCTGGTGGGCTTCAAGGGACCTGATTCCTTATCTGCAGTTACTCTTTCCTCCAGCCAGCACTCGATTGGGTCCTTCCAACGAGCCCGCAGCCCTTTCTGTCTGAGCAGGGAGCCTTTATCTAGTGTGCTGGGGTGATTTGGCTAGTCCTTCACAGGCTGCCCTCTCCTGCCTGGCTCCCTGACCTATGGGTTGCATGAGGCGCTGCCGCAGCTGTCAGCTCCTGGAACTGAGAGCTCTGCTGCTGGCAGTGCCCTGGCCCAAGGTGGTCAAGTGCCTGGCAGGATCAGCCAGGCTGTCGGTTACTCTGGGGTTCTGGAGGTGCTGGCCTCAATGCCAGGGCAAACCCATGCTGTCACATAGTCCTCGCCCCGCAGAAGTCTGGTCCCAGTGACCCAGTGGTATTGGTGGGAGGGTCAGCCCTGACTAATGACCTGTGGTGCAGGGCTCCAGGTCAGCTCAGCTCTTCCCTGGAGTCTAAGAAGCAGCTGGCTGCTGTGATTCGATTCCCAGCGCCCTGCCCTTGCTCTCCATGGAGCATAGAGGCCTGATCTTGTGTGTTTATTTGCAGGGCCAAGCGTGCGACAGCTGTGCTCCTGGCAGACCCCTGCTTCCAGCTCTGCTCCATCCAGTACCTGCTGGGCCATGCAGAGCCATCAGCACTGGCAGCCACGCCTCCCTCTGCAGACAAGAGACATTTCTCCCTGCACACCTGTAAGTGTCTGCACCCCACCAGGCGAGGGCCATGGGGGTGTCCCCTTGGGGCATCTGGCTGGGCCAGCTCTGGGCACTGGAACTCGGTCCTCCTCAGAGGCAGGCTGGCCCCCTGGGCCATGCTCTGGGGTGGGGTGGGCCAGGCCTGGGAAGCAACATGGGGTTGGGTTTTCCATCTGGGTCTTCTCCCCATTTGTGTAAGAGACTCAACTTGGCAGGGAGAGATTCTCACGGCAGCCTGTAGCCAGCAGGGTATGGGCCACGAAGGGTGCTCCTCCATGGGCACTGTGTGCACACCTCAGGGCAGAACAGTGAGCCGAGGCAGAGCTCGGTGCCAGGGAGCAATGTGAGTGCACCTGGGTCCCGGCACAGAGCTCCCCCTCAGAGTCTGCTTTTCCCAGGCACCTTCTGGCAAGAGAGGAGAGGGAGTCTTTGCCAGCTGCCCTGTCCTACCCCAGGATCGAGGCCCACCCCCACCCCCACGGCCATGTCCACAGCCCCTCCAGTCTTCTCTCAGTACCAGAGGAATGAAGCAAAATGGAGGGATGACAGAGAAGTGGCAGCTCCAGGGCACTAAAGGCATGTCTCAGCAGTGCCTGTTGGTCCCTGGCAGGGTGGAGGTGTCATGGAGTCACAGGGCCTGGTCTATGCCCCCTGGCCTCTCACCAGTCTCCTGGGAGTGTCCCCTCTAGTGTGCCAGGCCCCACATAGTTCCACTGGGACAGGCCCATGGCCTCCATGCCTGGGCCATCAGCACCAGCGATCTCTGGTTCTCTGGGTGGCTCCCTGCAGCGAGTCCAGCCTAACCAGACCCCTACCGGAGGCTTGTACTGTCCCCTCCAGGGCACAGTGCTCAGAGTATCTGCAACAACACCTGCAGTCTGTTCCTAGCCAGGCGACCATTTACTAGTCACCTGACTACAGAATCAGGGAGTCTGAGGGGAGCCCAGGGAGCTGACGGGTAACGCCCAGCCCAAGTCCCGTCTGGGTAGCCAGGGCCCAGCCATGCTGTCATGAATCCCATGGTTCAGGCTCTGTGTCTCTGACTCCTTGATCAGTTCCCAGGCAAGCGCCCCAATTCCTTCCAGCAGCCAGCTCCTATCCCCCCATCTCACACCTCCCAGCCTTTGGGCTCAGGCTGGGGCCTGAGGAGGGGAATCCAGCTTCCTCCAGGCTGCTGGTCAATAGGGGTCCATGTCCTGGGGGACTGGCTTTGCCATTTGTCTTCTGAGATTTGCCCTTGATACGGGGTCGGCCTCAAGCCATTTTTTTCCAAGTGACGCATCCCAGCTCAGACAGCTAGGTGCCATTCATACCATTCCTTCAGCCTGCCCCGAGAGCGAACAGTCCCCTGCCCCATCCCACATCCACACTGGGTAGACTTGCAAAATAAGAGGGAAACTGAGGCATGCATAGGCTTCATAAAAATGACAGACAATCCCCCCTAGTCATAGGAGGGACAGGGCAGTCATGGTGTCCTCTGGCTGGAGCTCCAGGTGGCCCAGCTGAGGATGGCTCACAGCCCAGGTGCTGTGGTGCCCATTGGAGAAGGGAAAGGCTGCGCTGTCCTCTTTGCTCCCAGCAGTAAGGCTGTGCCACAGCACTATGCTGCAAGGGGGAAGGAGGGGCGTGCCAGGAAGCAGCTGGAGTCCCCACTCTGCCAGCACAGAGCAGCTCTGAGCACCTGCCCTGCCCAGACTGCTGGTCCCTCTGGGCAGGCACGCATCTTGGGAGCAGGCTGGAGCTTCCCACCACTGCTGAGACAGGAGTCCCTGCCCAGGGGAAAGGGTCTGGCCCTGCTGCAAGGTAGCCTGGGGTTGGCTCTGTTGGTCTTCAGGATGCCTGTGTTGCTGCTTTCTGCCCCAGCTGGCTGAGCACTGCTATCGTTACAGCTGAGAGTCCACAGTGGTCTCCTAGTGTCACAGCAGGGTGGGCACTCAGCCTATGGGTCATTGCCTGATATGTGGAGATGGCCTTGGGTAGCTGGCCACTTGCACGTTAGTGAAGCTCAGAGCCAGGGACGGGGAACAGCCTCCCCCGTGCTGGTGTCTAGTAAGGCCCTGTAGGCTGCAGCTGGTGTGGGTCCCCTTAGTGTGGGGGTGTTCACTGAGCTCTGCCTGGCAGTGCTAGGTATTGTCTCCTAGTGCTGCAGAGGGAAGGTGTGCTGGAGATACAGTGGCCAGGTGGCATGTGCTCGTGCATGGCTCTGGGCACCTCTCCTTACGCACAGGTATGTGCTGCTAATTAGCTTCCCAGAACATCTCTCAGAGCACGCTGTGCTCGGCTCAGTCACTCACCCCTTGGATCCCAGTACCTGTGGGCATGCCCTGCCCAAGCCCTTCTGCGTAGTGAACGCTGAGTGCTCAGGCTCTGCTCCCCTCCCTGTGGCACTGTGGTTCTAGCACAGTGACTGGGTGCTGTGGAGCTCTGTTCTGCAGTCCAGCATCTCCCCCGGCTCTGGACATCTTGGCCGCTCTCATCTCTCTGCAGTGCATAGAGGTGGATCAGCATTTTGGCGCCAGACGTTCTGGTCATGCCCCCCATGTTCCCACTTGCTGCCGCATTCTCTGCCTCTGTGGCAGCAGACAGTGGCTGTTCCTTTTGCTCCTTCTATTTTAACTTTTCTGCCTTGTTCTTTGGGCAGTGGGGAGCAGGGTTCTCCCTCCTGGGCATTCCTCCTACGTGGGTGGTTAACCCTTCCTGACCCTCGGCTGCAGTGTTTCCCTGCTTGCTCCTCTGTCCCTTACAGGCACGGCCAAGCAGCCAAGAGAGCACTGAGTCAAATCCAAGCAGTGCTCAATTTGCGAGGCAGCTTTCCCAGGCTTGGCAGACGATGAGTTTTGTCCCGCCTGCACCCAATTCTGTTAGGTCCAGGGGCTACGATTCGGGCAGGCAAGTGGGGTCCCTACCCACCAAGGCAGCTGCGAGTCCAACGGGGGAAAATGGACCAGGAACCCCAGTGCAGAACAGGGAGAGGCTCCAGAAGCAAGGAGAACCCTGACCACTTGACTAAGGGGATAAGTCCCAATGGGGGAGGTTTCAGAGCCAGACCTCTTGAGGGGGCTCCAGGCCCTATGGAAGACAAGCCATAGGTGGCCTCCCCAAAGCTGCAGCAGTTTCTTCTTCGAGTGATTGTTCACGTCCATTACACATTAGGTGTAACTTTTTCCCTTAGCGGCTCCCGTCGGGCCGTCGGGCCCCCCCCCTTCCCGCCAGAGCGGCGCCCCGCTCCAGGGTATATATATCCCTGCCGACCCAACTACTCCAGTTCCTTCTTACCGTCCGTGGCGGCGTTGGAACAACTCTGTCTCTCGTCTGAGAGTGTCCCTTAGCAATAGTCAATTAGAGTTCTAACAGTTATCAGTTAGTTGTTGTAGTGTTTAGTCAGTAGTTAACAGCTCATTAGAGGACCGCGGCACCGACACAGCGGGGAAATACACGACGCCGATCGTCTTCGCCGGCGAAAGTGAAGGGCCAACCTAAGGCCCGAGGTCGCTCCCCGCACAAGAGGGCGGCACCGGTAAAGACCTCGAGTGCCCCTAAGGCCGATACGGCCCCAACACGGACCCCGGTAGTGGCTCCGGCGCCAAAGGGCCCGTCGAGCCCCGGGATGGGCGCGTCGAGCGAGGAGGAAGGGCTGGAGGAACTCGTGGAACAGCCCTCCACTCCGGACACGTTTGAGGCAGCTAAGGACCTCATTGCCTTGTCCGTCGAGGCCCCGGCACGCGCTGAAGGCGCCCCGCCTATGCTGCCGCGCAGAGGCAAGCCGGCGATGGTGCGCCCATCATGGTCGCCGTCCCGGCACCGTTCCAGGGACCGGTCCCGGTCGAGCTCCGCCTCGGTGGACTCCCGGTTGCCCTCGGCGCAGGAAGCACCGCAGCAGTCGGGCTTCAGCAAACGGTCGGCACCAACTCAGCAACCAAGCACGAGTCGGCACCGCGAAGCATCGGCGGTTCGTTACCCGAGGCCGACCAGCCGTAGCCGTTCCCGGTCCCGAGATCACCGGTACCGTTCCAGGTCCAGGTCGGCAAGGCACCGTTCCAGATCCTGGTCGCGGAGGCGCTACTCCCCAAGACCAGACCGGCACCATTCGACGGCGCCACCGTGGCCTTCCAGATCACCGTCAGTGGTCTCGGGGGCTGACTCAGACCGATACGGCGGGTATGCCCATAAGTCACAGGACAGCAGGGACTACGGTCAGTCCCAATGGGGCCAGCCGAGCCAATGGCCATTCTGGACACCCTGGGCCTACCACCAACAAGGGCCCCCATCGAGAGCCTCGAGATCCGGGCCATCCCGGTACCGATCCCGCTCCCCGCGGCACCATCCGCAATCGTATAGGGAGGCAACGGTCTCTAGACCACCGGAGCGGGAAGGAGTGGACTCGGCACCGAGTACGGTACCGTCCCAATCACACGCTGCGGGTCAGGCCGCAGAGGAACAATTGGCTGACACAGGTTTACAGGACAATGAGGATGGGCAGAAGGCCCCGACCTCTTCCTCCTCGCCAGATGAGGCGGTGGCGGGCACACTGGTGTCCGGCCCTCCCCCGATTGACCACCGGGCACACCAAGACCTGCTTCGCCGGGTAGCCCTCAATCTGGGCTTGCAAGCGGAGGAGACTGTAGAGCAGGATGACCCCATGGTCGATATCCTGAGCCCAGAGGGCCCCTCCAGAGTCGCACTCCCCATTATACGGACAGTACAGTCCAACTATAAGACGGTGTGGCAAACACCGGCCTCCAGTGCTCCAACTGCAAAGGGAGTGGAGAGGAAATACTTCGCCCCATCTAGAGGGTTTGACTTCCTCTTTCTGCATCCATCCCCCTGTTCTTTGGTGGTCTCGGCGGTCAATGAAAAGGAGCGGCATGGCCAGCAAGCTCCTGCCCCCAAGGGCAAGGAAGCCAAGAGATTGGACTTGTTCGGGAGAAGAGTCTATTCTTCGGGGGGCCTTCAACTGAGGATCGCCAATCAGCAGGCGATTCTAAACAGGCACAATTTTAACTCTTGGGCATCAGTCGCCAAGTTTAAGGACTCCCTCCCATCTGACGCGCATCAGGAGTTCAAGGCCCTGGTGGATGAGGGAATGGCAGTGGCCAAGACCTCTTTACAGGCCGCGCTAGACTCAGCAGACGCTGCGGCTAGAACAATTGCGTCGGGAGTCGTGATGAGACGTTCGGCGTGGTTGCAGGCTTCAGGTCTCCCGCCGGAGGTACAGACCACGCTGCAGGACCTCCCGTTTGAAGGTTCGGGCTTGTTTTCCGACCAGACGGATGCCAGGCTACATAGCCTTAAGGACTCCCGAGCGACCCTTAAGTCGTTGGGTATGCACACCCCGGTAACGCAGCGTAAGCCCTTTAAACCCCAGCCGCCGCAAAGGCAATACCACCCTCGACCCCGACACGAACCGTACCGCCATCGAGGCAGGGATAACAGGCGGAGACGTAACAATACGCCTAACCAGGGCCAGAATCACAGCCAGGGCAAGCCACAGCCAGGAAATAAGCCAGGCTTTTGAAGTCACGCCCGAGGACAGCGTACCATATCCCATTTCGGATCCTCCTCTGTCTTTCAAAGACCGCCTGTCCCATTTCTACTGGGCATGGTCGCGCATAACATCGGACCAATGGGTCCTGCGCACAGTGAAGGCGGGCTATACCCTCCAGTTTTCCTCGCCCCCTCCCTGCCATCCCCCTTCCCCGTCCCTCTTCAGGGACCCTTCTCACGAGCAACTTCTCAAGCAGGAGGTTCAGTCCCTTCTCGCTGCTGGAGCAGTAGAAGAGGTTCCAGTAGACCTGAGGGGAAAAGGATTCTACTCCAGATACTTCCTGATCCCCAAGGCAAAAGGAGGCCTCCGTCCTATTTTGGACCTGCGCGATCTAAACAAGTTTCTGATCAAAGCTCGCTTCCGTATGGTCTCCCTGGGAACTATTATCCCATCCCTGGATCCGGGGGATTGGTATGCTGCCCTCGATATGAAAGACACCTACTTTCACATCTCAATCAATCCGGCCCACAGACGTTTTCTGCGCTTCGTCGTCGACCAGCGCCACTTCCAGTTTACGGTCCTGCCCTTCGGCCTGGCGTCAGCACCACGAGTGTTCACAAAGTGCATGTCCGTGGTAGCAGCCTTCCTTCGAAAGAGAAGGATGCGTGTATTTCCGTACCTGGACGATTGGCTACTCGCGGGCAGGTCGGAGGCCGAGGTCCGGTCTCACGTGACGCTGGCCCTGCAGACGTTCGACAAGCTCGGCCTCCGGGTCAACGTGCCCAAGTCCACGTTAGTCCCCACACAGAGGCTGGACTTCATAGGTGCAACCCTGGACTCGGTAACCGCACAAGCGAGCCTACCAGAGGCACGGTTCAGGTCAATTCACAGAGCCGTAAGCACAGTCCTAATGTTCCCCACGACAACGGCAAGGTGTTGCATGCAGATTCTGGGGCATATGGCAGCTTGCACACACGTGGTCAGACATGCCCGCCTGAGGCTTCGGCCCCTACAGTTGTGGTTCGCCCATACGCACCGCCCCAACAGAGACCCATTGGATCAGGTAGTCACGATCCCAAACCAGGTGCTCGGCTCGCTATGCTGGTGGCTAGATCGCCAACAGGTATGCGAAGGGATCCCCTTCGATGCCCCACAGCCCACTCCGACGTTGGTAACAGACGCATCGGACTTGGGTTGGGGGGCACACCTGGGAGAACTGCGGACCCAAGGGCTGTGGTCCAGAGAAGACAAGCTGCTTCACATCAATCTGAAGGAGCTAAGAGAGGTTCGCCTCGCCTGTCAGACCTTCCGCGCCACCTTAAAAGGTCACAGCGTGGCAGTCCTGACGGACAACACTACCGCCATGTTCTATATAAACAAGCAGGGCGGGTCACGGTCTTCTCCCCTCTGTCGCGAGGCACTCCAATTATGGAACTTCTGTATAGCCCATGCGATACACCTCATCGCGACGTATCTTCCGGGGATTCAAAACGGCTTAGCAAACCGCCTCAGCCGATCCTACCGAATGCACGAATGGACGTTGAGGCGAGACGTCCTGCATTCGATCTTCCGGAGGTGGGGCTTTCCCCGGGTGGATCTATTCGCCACCAGGGACAACAGCCAATGCCCTCAGTTCTGCTCGTTCCAGAACCTCAGCCGGGGGTCATTAGCAGACGCTTTCATGATTCCATGGGGAGGGAGCCTGGGATATGCCTTCCCTCCATTCCCACTCATACACAAGGTTCTCCTCAAAATCCGCAGGGACAGGGCGACGATCATACTTATCGCCCCGGCCTGGCCACGCCAGCATTGGTTCACGTCCCTGCTGGAGCTGTCAATAGCCGATCCAATCACCCTCCCCCTCCATCGCGACCTAGTCACGCAAGACAAAGGTCGCCTACTCCACCCGAACCTGTCTTCGCTACATCTCACGGCATGGCATCTCTCTGGCTGAATGATGCAGAGCACAGGTGCTCTCACCAAGTCCAGCAAATCCTCCTTAATAGTCGGAAGCCCTCGACAAGAGCGACCTACCTGGCAAAGTGGAAAAGGTTCTCCCACTGGTGTGAGCCTCAACGCATACAGCCTTTACAAGCCTCGGTTCCGTCGATCCTAGACTACCTTCTGCACCTAAAGAATCAAGGGCTTGCGCCCGCCTCTATTAGGGTTCACTTAGCTGCAATCTCGGCCTTCCATCCGGGAGAGTTGGGAGTGTCAGTGTTCTCCAACCCCACAGTGGCCCGATTTCTCAAGGGGCTGGAAAGGGTGTTTCCCTACTCGCGCCCGCCTGTCCCGACGTGGAGTCTGAACCTAGTCTTAACAAGACTCATGAGTTCCCCCTTTGAGCCCCTAGCCACTTGCTCCCTTACGCACCTCTCGTGGAAGGTGGCGTTTCTCGTGGCCATCACTTCGGCCAGAAGGGTATCGGAATTGAGAGCCCTCTCTTCGGAACCACCCTATACAGTGTTCCATAAGGATAAGGTGCAACTGAGGCCGCACCCCAAATTCCTCCCAAAGGTGGTAACACAGTTTCACATGGGGCAGGACATTTGCCTACCGGTGTTTTTTCCTAAACCCCATATGGACCCTCACCACCGCAGCCTACATACCCTGGATGTCCGCAGGGCGTTGGCTTTTTACCTGGAATGGACCAGGCCGTTCCGCAGATCGCCCCAGCTGTTTGTTGCTATTGCGGAACGTA
Source organism: Trachemys scripta elegans (assembly GCF_013100865.1). Taxonomy (NCBI): domain Eukaryota; kingdom Metazoa; phylum Chordata; order Testudines; family Emydidae; genus Trachemys; species Trachemys scripta. Next base: position 52,015,601 of record NC_048304.1, on the reverse strand, counting down.
TGAAAGGCTTGCCTATCTCGTCACAGCGCTTATCGGCATGGATTGTGCATTGTATACGCACTTGTTACGAGCTCGCCAATGTTCCGGCCCCGGAGATCCAGGCCCACTCGACTAGAGCCCAAGCGTCCTCAACGGCCTTCTTGGCGCAAGTCCCTATCCAGGAGATCTGTAAGGCAGCCACCTGGTCCTCGGTGCACACGTTCACAGCCCACTACGCGATCCATCATCAGACCAGAGAGGACGCGATGGTCGGTCGGGCCGTGCTACAGTCAGTTGTATCTTGACTCCTACCTACCTCCAATGGTAAGCTTGGGAATCACCTAATGAGTAATGGACGTGAACAATCACTCGAAGAAGAAAGAACGGTTACTTACCTTCTGTAACTGTTGTTCTTCGAGATGTGTTGTTCACGTCCATTACACTTCCCACCCTCCTTCCCCTCTGTCGGAGTCTCCGGCAAGAAGGAACCGGAGTGGTCGGGTCGGCAGGGATATATATACCCTGGAGCGGGGCGCCGCTCTGGCGGGAAGGGGGGGGCCCGCCGGCCCGCCGGGAGCCGCTAAGGGAAAAAGTTTCCGACGTCCGTGCACGTGGCGCGCGTACACCTAATGTGTAATGGACGTGAACAACACATCTCGAAGAACAACAGTTACAGAAGGTAAGTAACCGTTCTTTCTATGCTCCCAAAGTTTGCAAAAAAGATGAAAAAATCTGAAAGGGGAAAGAAGGCACACAAAATCCAGGAGGTCTGAGTCCTCCAATTCCCCCCCCCCCCGCTCCCCTGCGGAAGACAAGCTGTCTGGTGCTGACTACAAACAGGCTGGGGGGGGGGAACTCAGCAAAGGCTTTTTCTCCTAGAGAAATGTCAAGCCATGTGCAGCAAGGTTATCCGCATGATTCAAACACAACCTCAGCAGGCTCCTGAGAGTGTGCCTTGGAGTCAATGTCTTCCCTCAGAACCCTCCCCAGTGGCGGTGATACCCCTTCATTCCTCCTTCCAGGAGGTGAGTAGGGTGAGTGGGATAAGCTAGGTAAGGGCCAGCATGTTAACAAGAGCAATGTCAGGGTCCATAACATTCCAGACCCAAAGGGCTCCAATGCTGAGATACCAAAGGCTGACGCTGCTGTAGCGTCCCTCCCTAGGGATACGGTTGGAGGTCATTCTCAAACAAGGCTTTGAAACCTCCTCTGCCACTTTCCGACCATCCCTGGGAGCAGCTGCCTGCGTTGCAAGAGCATCTCTCCTGGCTGGGAGATCACAAAGCCCTTAAGGAGAGAGATCACCCTGACTTTGGCTCCATTTTAATGAATGTCTCTCTAGCAACAGGTTTCAGAGTGGTAGCCGTGTTAGTCTGTATCAGCAAAAACAACGAGGAGTCCTTGTGGCATCTTAGAGACTAACAAATTTATTTGGGCATAAGTTTTCATGGGCTAAAACCTACTTCATCAGGTGCATGGAGTGGAAAATACAGTAGAACGGTATAAATATACAGCATATGAAAAGATGGGAGTTGCCTTACCAAATGGGGGGTCAGTGCTAACAAATCAATTAAATTAAGGTGGAAGTCTGGCCTTTCGCTACTTGTCCTCACAGAGGTACCTGTGAAGGGACAGCAGGTTCCCCAAGGGAAAACAGTAGGGTCAAAATCCATGGGGAAAGTCCAGAGGGACCTCAGCTCCCCTAAAATCCAATTTATGACAAGAAGCGAGGGGAGAAGCGAGGGGGCAGAATTCCCCATTTTCTAGAAGAATGTTTTTCTTTAACCACAGAGAAGTTAATCAGGGTGATAGTGAGTCAGGGATAGTCCCTCGAACTGTGGCCTCTACCCCATCCATTCTTCATCCAGTCACTTAGTTTCAACAACCCTGTAAAAAACAATTTGATCCAGAATGAAATATCTCATCTTCTGGATATTGGCATGACCAAGACTGTTCCCTCAGAAAAAGGTTTGCCAGGTTGTACTCCATCTTCATTGTGCAGAAGCACATAGTTGGTATCAGAGCCATTCTCAACCTCAAAAGGCTGAACAAGTGGATGAAGAAAACAATGCTTCTGATGGAGACCCTGGCCTGTAGAGTGTCCTCCCTGTCCAGAGGGACTTCTTGACTTCAGTACCTCTTGCAGACGCATATCTCCATATCCCCATCCGATCATGCCACCACAGACTTCTGAGGTTCACCTACAGCAGGAAACGTTATGAGTACTGAATGCTCCTGGTTGGCCTGTCTTTGGCCCCCAGGGTTTTACACAGATGGTGGTAATAGCCAGACTCAGGTTGCAAAGAACTCCCCTGTACTCTATTCTCGACAACATCCCAATCAGAACTCCAGCGGTGCAGAGGACCACATTTTGGATGTTGAATCTCCTCCAGGGGCACGGCTTCATCATCAGTGCCAAGAAAAGGTCTCTGGTTCCATCCAACAGAATAACCACCTGGGGGCAAAAATAGACACCTTGATAGCAAAGGTCTACCCATCATTAGAAAGGTTTCAGAAAATCCAGAAATGTATTATCTTGCTCCAGAGATGCAGCAGGCCTACCATAGCACTGTGCTGTGCTAGGACTCATGGTACTGTGCATAGGCATCACTCCATGGGCACAATCGCTCATCAGACGTCTTCAAGCCTTCATACTAAAGGTGTGGGACCATTCCCTGGAACACATGAAAGATCAAGTAGGGGTTCCAACATAGGTATTTAACACCTTACAGTGGTGGTCAGCCCATGATAATGCCTGCAAAGGTATGTCCATCTGCCTTCCAGATCCTTTAATCCTCGCAACCAAGGCCAGCTTGGAGGGCTGGGGAGCTCACTTGGAGACCCAAACAGCCCAGGGCCTCTGGAGCTAGGAGAAAAAGGCAAAATTGCATAAACCTCCTAGAGCTGAGAGCTGTCCAGCTAGCTCTGCAAAGGTTCCAGCTCACTCTAAGGGGAAGCATGTCCTGGTTCAATCCGACAATATGACTACGTTTGCGTATTTAACAGCCAATGGGGAACAAGGCGTCCAGCACTAAGTGTGGAAGCAATGGAAATAGTGAGGTGGATGGAACAGTTCTGCTGTTTCCTTAGGGTGATCCACATCAAAGTGGACCTGAACCACAAAAGGGCAGATGGTCTCACCAGGCGCAGGGTCAAAAACTCTAAATGATGCCTGAATCAGGACTCACCATTCAGACGTTCTGCCTCCCTTCCCATTTGTGAATCATACAAATGCAAAGAAGCCAAAATACTTCACAAGTGAAGCAGACCCCGGAGTCATGGGCACAGATGCCTGATCGCACAGTTGGCCATAGGGCCTACTTGATTCGTTTCCACCTTTTCTGCTACTGAGGAAGGTGATTCAGAAAATAAAACGAGAGCAGGCGACAGTAATTCTTATAACTCCTCATTGGCCAAGGAGACCTTGGTTCTCAGACCTGATAGAGCTGAAACTGGAACTCCCACTCCAGGTTCTGTGGAGACCAGACATCCTTTCAAAGGTCCTGTTCTTCAGCTAGAACTGGAACAACGCTTCCTCAGCTCTCGTTCACTCATGCCCCTTCTCTACCTATGCTACACTGATGACATCTTCATCATCTGGACCCATGGGAAGGAGACCCTGGAAGAATTCCACCATGATTTCAACAGCTTCCACCCCACCATCAACCTCAGCCTGGACCAATCTACACGGGAGGTCCACTTCCTAGACACCACAGTACAAATAAGCGATGGCCACATTAACACCACCCTATACCAAAAACCCACCGACCGCTACTCTTACCTTCATGCCTCCAGCTTCCACCCTGGACACACCACACGATCCATCGTCTACAGCCAACCGCTGAGGTACAACCGCATCTGCTCCAACCCCTCAGACAGAGACCAACACCTACAAGATCTTCACCAAGCATTCTCAAAACTACGATACCCACACAAGGAAATAGAGAAACAAATCAACAGAGCCAGACGTGTACCCAGAAGCCTCCTGCTACAAGACAGGCCCAAAAAAGAAACCAACAGAACTCCACTGGCCATCACCTACAGTCCTCAGCTTAAACCTCTCCAACGCATCATCAGTGATCTACAACCCATCCTGGACAATGATCCCTCACTTTCACAGACCTTGGGAGGCAGGCCAGTCCTCGCCCACAGACAACCCGCCAACCTTAAGCATATTCTCACCAGCAACCACGCACCGCACCATAACAACTCTAACTCAGGAACCAACCCATGCAACAAACCTCGATGCCAACTCTGCCCACATATCTACACCAGCAACACCATCACAGGACCTAACCAGATCAGCTACAACATCACCGGCTCATTCACCTACACGTCCACCAATGTTATATATGCCATCATGTGCCAGCAATGCCCCTCTGCTATGTACATTGGCCAAACTGGACAGTCACTACGCAAGAGGATAAATGGACACAAGTCAGATATCACGAATGGCAATATACAAAAACCTCTAGGAGAACACTTCAACCTCCCTGGCCACACAATAGCAGATGTAAAGGTAGCCATCTTACAGCAAAAAAACTTCAGGACCAGACTCCAAAGAGAAACTGCTGAGCTCCAGTTCATTTGCAAATTTGACACCATCAAAGCAGGATTAAACAAAGACTGTGAATGGCTATCCAACTACAGAAGCTTTTTTCTCCTCCCTTGGTGTTCACACCTCAAATGCTAGCAGAGCACCTCACCCTCTCTGATTGAACTAACCTCGTTATCTCCGTACTGATTATACCTGCCTCTGGAAATTTCCATTACTTGCATCTGAAGAAGTGAGGTTCTTACCCATGAAAGCTTATGCTCCCAATACTTCTGTTAGTCTTAAAGGTGCCACAGGACCTTCTGTTGCATTTCATGTCAGGTGTCTGCTCTTAATATTGTGCTATTTGTAGGATCCTTGCCCTCCTTGCAGACCATCCATAGGTAGCCAGATTCCTTCTAGCAGTCCGATTAGCCAGACCAGCAGCCAGGCCAGTCTTCCCAGCATGGGACCTACTGCTAGTTTTGAGGGCCCTGACAGCCATCCCTTTGAACTTCTGACTCCAGTGTCGGCCTTTCATTTATCCTTAAGACTTGTTCTTAGTAACTGTCATGTCCGCCAGGCAAGTGTCGGAGCTGGCAGCCTTATCCACATGTGAGCCTTACTGGGTGCTCCATGAGGTCAAGGTGGGGCTTGGGACACCAGCATCCTTTCTTGCTAAGGTAAATTCCTCCTTCCACACTTCCCAAGAGGCTGTGCTTCTTTTGTTCTGTCTAAAACTACAATATCCAATGGCAAAGATGTGGTAGACCTGGAATGTCAGAAGAGCTTTGAAAATCTCTCAAATGTGCAGAATCCACAAGAAGATCGGGCTCCAAATTTGTGTCGTCCTACTCGAAATGCCAGAGAATCAGAGCTTCGAAGTCCTCCATTGCTAGGTGGATCAGACTATGTATTGTGGAATCCTGAATCCTCAGAGGCTCCAGTCCCAGAAGGGATCAAGGTGCACTCCATGAGATCCTTAGCAGCCTCATGGGAGAGATAAGCAAGTGCTTTGGAAATTTACAAAGTGGCCACTTGGTCTACAGCTAACACCTTCATTAAGCTCCACAGGGTGGGCCTTCTGTCTTCTGCAGGGGCTCCTGTGGCAGAATGGTGCTGCAGGCAGTGGCTCAGAAATAGTACAGACTTTTGAGCAAGTTCACAAAAGGGGTAGGGGATACTTTCCTATCAAACTTTTGTTTCATAACCCTCCCTACATCTGCTCACTACTTTCCAGACAGCCAGAACTGTGGGAGACACTGGGCTGCAGAACAGAAAATTTTGTAGAAATAACTTGCTTTCTGCTAGCATCGTCTCCCACAGTTGTCCCCACCCTGGATGGCTCAGGAGCCAGAGTTGGATACTAAGTGGAATATTTACCATAGGATTGTCTTCCTTGGTTCAATGTACATAATGTCATTATCTCTGGAATATTTGTTAACGCTGTTCCAGTTTTACCGCTTGGAAATATTCCTCTGGCAGCAAGCGGGAGCAGAGGGGGCATGGCCACAGCATGCTGATCCAGCTCCGAGAGCTGCAGTGAGAGGAGATGCTGCTAGCTAGCAGAAAGGAAATAATCTTTGAGGAATTTTCCCTGCCCCCTTTGGAAACGGCATGGCTGGCCCAGGGTCCCTCAAACACTGTGTGCCTCCAACCTCTCTTGTCTTGTCAGGGTTGCCCAGCCCCCCATCACACAGCTTTGGTGCCCCCTTCACACACCATCCCTTCATTGCCCTAGGCCTTGACACTGCAGCCTCTCCCAGGATCTGCCCCCTCACATCCCTGCTGGCCTAGGCCTGTTCCCATCTTGGTCCTCCCTAGCTCCCCCCAGCCCCCAACCTATTTGTTTGGATGCCACCTTCGGGCCCTCTGACCCTCAGTGCCCTCTCCAAACCCCACTCAATGCTGCTTGCCCACCAGTGGCTTCCAGGCAGGCTCTAATGCATGCACACAGCTGCTGGTAGAGAGCAGGTGACAGTCTCTCTGGCCTTGCCCTGCAGGCCCCTAGGGAGAGGCATGACCAGCGCTCTGCTTGTCTCCTATGCTGCCGGGATCCTGGACACCCCTTCCGGCTCATCCTGTGCCTGCCTGTAGGGACACATTGCAGTTCACACAGGGCCATGGTTCTGTCCAGCCAACACAGCTGCAGTTTACCATTCGTGGGCAGCCCTCAGCCAGTGGGGTGTCCTGGCATGAAGTCAGCCACAGAGCTGTGCTGTGTGCCCCACAAGTACCACCCTCCCGTTTGGGGCCAGCTTTGGTGCTCTCTTCCCTTTCACTTCAGCCCTTCTCTCCACAGACACCGACTACATCAGCCAGGAGGAGCTGGCCAAAGTGGAGCGGATGCTGGGCCACCTGAGTGAAGAGTCCAAGCAGGCAGCTGCCTCCATGCTGGTGAGTCCTTGCCTGGTATGCACCCAGCCCAGAAACCAGCAGTCTTGCAGGGGGGCGGGGGGGAGGGAGAGTGCCCTTCCTGGGGTGGAGTGGGGGAACCCGTCATGCCAGCTCAGATGGTGACTTGGGAGGGTTCAGCCTGGGCAGCTGGGGGGCTGGCTTCGCACAGGCTGCCTGGCTTGGCCACACATTGCACAGCCCAGCCAGCTGTGTACCCAGCGCTCTGCTGAATGCTACATGTACCCACTTCTCTATGCCTGGCAGCTGGAACCATTGGGAACTGGCCACACAGGGTGGGGGGGTTGCTGCCCTGCTGCACAGTGGGCATGTCAGAGTGAGGGCTGGCTGGGAAAACTCCCCCGGGCAGAGGCTCGTTTGGCCAAACCTGGGGTGTGAGGTGCGATTGGGAGTCCCCAGGTAGTCTGAGTATCTCCAGGATTAAATCCCTGCCACACTGGGTGAGACTGCAGAAGGCTGTGTCCCACTGCCCTGGCCCAGGGGTACTGCACAAGCCACAAGCCTGAGCAACCAAGGGGCAGCTGCCAGCCTGGGCTACAAGGGACAGGAGGGCTGGGCTCAGGCTGCTTGGTGCAGCACCCCCAGTGCTGCTGTCTGGCAGGAGGCAACCACTGGGGTGTGTGTGGGTGCCTTCAGCTGCTAATCAAGGCCGGGTGATTGTCTTTGCAGCCTACCAGTGAGGAGGACCTGTGCCCTATTTGCTACGCACACCCGATCTCAGCCATCTTCAGGCCATGCTCCCACAAGTCCTGCAAGTGAGTAACTGCGGTGGCCCTCTGCCCTTTCCCTCCCTGCTGGGGGCCAGGAACAAGGGAGTCTGCTCAGCCCCACAGGCTAGGAGCTAGGGAGAGCTCTGCTTCTCTGCTCCCCTTGAACCCCTCTACTGGTAAAGACTACCTGCCTCTGGAGCCCAAGGACCTGGCTCATGCTCCATGGAAGCTCTTGGACCTTTTTGCATGTGCTGGGAGGGGCTCCCCTGGGGAGAGGGCCAGCCCCCATCCCTCACCACACTGGGGCTCCAGGCCTCGCTGCAGGGTGACAGAGCAGGGGTGCAGTCGTGGGCTCCACTGCTCAAGGGAAGCACTTTGCCTGGGAGTGCTTGGGTGCAGGGCTGGGCACAGCTCCCTCATGGTACAAGCTTTGTCTTTTCAGAGCCTGCATCAACCAGCACCTGATGAACAACAAGGACTGCTTCTTCTGCAAGGCCACCATCACAGGCGTGGATGACTTCACCAAGCCAGGCAGCTCCTAGTGGGGGGGATTGACCCTGCAGGCTGCTGAGGCTCCTTTCCCTCAGCCTCCAGAAGTGGGTTGCCCAGCTCTGGTTAGTTGTGGGCCCTTCCACAGCCCAGCCCCCTTGCTCACAAGCATGAGGGACACCAGCAGATGGTGGAGGTGCTGCTTTTGCCCTGTCTGAGCCAAGGCTGGGCTCAGTCTGTTCAACAGGTCGGGGGAGGCCTGAGCAGTAAGGGCTGAGGGGTGATGCCTTTCCCCGGTGAGGCTAATGCCAGCATGTACCTACTGGAGTCTCAGCCATGGCCTGCAGGAGCCTGGCTGACCTCAGGGTCTGTCCTGCTGCTGTTGCGATTCGCTATGGAGCGTTCGTTCATATGTGAGCCTGTGTGCTGCTGCGATGGGCCACTGCCAGCTTCCCTTTGCTGGGGGTGGGGCACGCTTTGGCCCAAGCTCTGGGTACTAGGCAGCCAGACTGCGGAGAGCTACTGCTTCTGTGCTAAGCTAGACAGAGCAGAGGCTGTTCACAGCTGGCTTGGAGTAGGCCTGGGCCCTCGTGGTTGAGTTCTCTGAGGGGCAGTAATTGGCTGGGGTCTGGTAGCCTGCAGTCCCCCAGCTTCAGCCTGGTGGGGGAGAAGTATGTGGCACCTTGCCCTACAGCTGCAGGAGCATGTGCTAGCTGGCAGCGGGGGTGGGGATCCCTGCTGCTTGGTGCAGAATCCTTGGCCTAGGTCTCTCAGCTGGGGGAGAGGCTAATGCTTGAGCTCTGCTGCAGGTGGGGTGGGACTAGCAGTAGCGTGTGATTTGTGACCAGCCCTGTGGGATTGTTCTGTGTTGTGCATCGGGTGCTGTTACCTGCCCCAGCTGGGGTCACTTCTCTGCACGAGAGCATTAAATTATTCTTCCTTATGGGATGGCATCTTGTGTGTGCAACAGATGGGAACGCAAGGCCTGTGGATCTAAGAGCAGCTGGGCCAGGGCACCTGCCTCAGGGATGGAGACATCCAGGAGTGATATGGGGAGGGCAGGGGCCACAGGACCAGCCACAGCAAGAAGGTGACATGAGGCCATTCAGCGCTTTTAGACAGTGTAATTGTATTGGGTGGGGCCCTGTAGGCCTGGCCCTCTGTGGCACACCAGGCTCCTACCAGCACCCAAGCCATGCATGTTGCAGCTGTGGCTCCCTGCTTTCTGCTGCTCCACCATGGAGCTCCCTTCCCCCCCTCCCAGACCCTCCCAACAGCAGACTCAGAGCCCAGCAGCCCATGAGGGCCCAGTACTGCTCTATGCGGTGCCAGCAGAGCCAGTTCCCATACCCCCCCCCCCCCCCGTGTGCAGGGCTCTGCTCCAGGAACCAAAGTGTTAACAGTTCAGTAGCAGGGGAGCTGGCCTGGCCCAGCAGCTACATGATGATGCGAGGCTCTGGCACCGACTCGGCAATGGACTTGTGTGGCAGCACGTTGGCCCCGTTGAGATAGAGCTCGTCATTGACGATGACATCCTCGCCCAACACTGTCACGTTCTCCATCCGCACCTAACCGAGACAGGCCGCCTGTCAGCCAGGCCCCACCACATACGTGCTCCCTGCATCAGAGGCAGCATGTCTTCCACAGCTTGGGTATGTGGGTGGACTTGCCTTGTGCCTAGTGCTTCAGCCCCCCCAACTCTCAGCTGCCTCTCCTGCTTGGGCCCCTTCCCTCATGACAAGCTAGGGCCAAAGGCTGGAGGAGATAGGACCTCCCCCACTGCAGCCAGGCACAGCAACAGCCCCCCCCCCCCCCATTCTCAGGGCTGGGAGTAGCCTGGCCCTTTCAAGATGCCAAGCCCCTCCCATGCCTGCTCACAGGAGGGATGAACTGGAATCTGTTCTCTCTAACTCCAGCCTGTCCTAAAGCCAGATTCTCCATCCCAGAGGTGGAGGTGAGGATACAGATGCCAGCTGCCACCTCTGTTCTTGTGCAGGAAGGGACTGTGTCCTGGGCATTGCTGCCACTGTGGGCCTTGGCACCCCTAAGCCAGCCAGGCATGGGCCCCTCCAATGCCCCCTAAAAGAAAATGGTCACAGCCATGACTCACCAGGGAGCACTAGCAGCCATGGGTAGAGTCAGCTAACCAGCAAGTGTCTGTGATAGAGACACAGCCAGCCCCCTGGCTGCTGGGCCCTGCTGCAGGCATGCGCCAGTCTACTAGATAACTCACCCACTGGCCAACAGACGACAGCCAGCCAACAATGCAGGACTCTAGCCAGGAGTGAGAGCGGATACGGGAGCCTTTCAGGATGGTGCAGCGCTTGATCCGTACCCCATCCTCCACCACCACCCCAGCCCCAATGGTGACATTGGGGCCAATCGTGCAGTTCTCACCGATCTGAGCACTTGGGTCCTGGAAAGGAAGAGTGAGGTGGGTGTGGGCCCACACTACAGGGGCAGCTGCCTGCCCTGGCACCAATCCCCACTGCTCCAGCCCTCATGGTGCTAGGGGTGTCTGGCCAAGGCCTGACATGTATGCCTTCAGATGAATGGCTGGCTGGAGGGGCTGCCCTTTGAGAACAGAGCAGATGGCTAAGCAAGGAGAGCCATGGACCCAAGTCCTAGCTGATTCACTATCAGCATAGGGGACCCTCACGCAACAGCAGGGAGCTCCCTGGTTCAAGGCAGCCCTGTGCTAGGAGATACCAGCCCAAAGGAGTCACACTCCCAGCCTGCTCTGCTAGAGGAGGCCCCATCGTTCTCCCACAGAGATGAGAGCCTGCCTGCACCCCCAAAAATGCTGCACCCGCCAGTACTTAGGCACAGATGCCAGACCTGGTAGCCCAGCAAGGGCCTGCTCCTCAGGTCAGTTGCTGAGCTCACTGTAACCCACACTGTTGCAGGTAGGCGAGAGAGAGGAGCCTCCACCCCAGGCTCCCCCCTTCCCAATAGGCAATCCCAGGGTCATCCTGTCCCTATGTAACCACGCCTTGGCACAGAGTCCTGCATGAGAGGGGGTAGCTACCTCTAAGGGAAGTGCTGTTACAGATGCTTGCAATTGCCTGTGCCCTCAGAAGGGGCCAGCCCATACAGACTGTTGGGGGGGGGGGGGGGCGGCAGGGCTAGGCCCCGCCAAGAGTGCTGTGGGTCAGAGGCCTCCTCAGGACCCCAATAACAGCACAGCTCTGGGCTACTCTTTATGCCCATCCCTCACCTTTCTGGGACCTGCTCAGCCAGCGAGGCTGCAGGTTTGTAGCACTCCACAGAGCTCTGCCTGACCCTTGGGATGAGTATGGTGTGTACTTGCTATGGGCCTGTTTGACTGAAGTGTATAGTGTGGGCTGGTTGAGGACCATGTGCTGAGGTTAGCTGAGAGCTTTGATCCCTAAGTCTTGAACCCTTAACCAGAAGGCACAACTATCGGGTAGACGGGGGTTGAAAAGCCAGTGCCAAAGCAATGAGGGGAGGTTAGAGAGTGAGTGAGAGCCAGATATACTTTCTATTCCCTAAAGTTAGGCCAAGAAAGACTCCCCTCTCCCACCACAGGCTCCAAGAGTACAAATACTGCAGGCAAGAGAACAAGTCCAGCAGCAGAGCAGGGGCTCTCCAATTTATTGCACTGAATGTAGGATGGATGATTACCTGCCTCATGGGCACATGGCTGCAAGCAGCTCCTGGCCCTCAGAGACTAGAGTAGCTGAACCGACGGAGCTAAGGGAGACAGAACGGTACAACATCAAGACTTTCTGGGAAACAGCAGAGCGGGCCCACCCTTGGTCTGACAGCCTCGGGGCTTCTGAGGAGGATGAAGGTCTCAGGGAAAGAGAGCATCAAGCTGGAGTGGAAGGCAATAAACCCTTACTTAGGACCCTCATCTCACACTGAGGACACCCTTCCAGGGGAGAGGACTCTACTAATTAGGAAGAGACAGCTAATAGTAATGGGGGATTCAATTATTAGAAAAACAGGTTGGTTTGTGAGAACCGCCTGGTGAATTACCTGCCAGGTGCAAAGGTTGCAGCTCTCAAGACATCTAGTCAGATGTATTTGCAGTGCTTGGGAGGGGCCAGTGGTCATGCTACATCTAGGTACCAGTGACATAGGGGAAGGCAGGTGAGGTCCTGGAGGCCAAATGTAGACTGCTAGGTAAGAGGCCAGGAATAGGGAAGTGCTCTATTACACTGAAATGCTTACAATTCCATGTGCAGGTCCAGACAGGCAGAACTGCAGGGTCTCACTGCGTAGATGAGACAATGGTGTTAGGAAGAGGGGCTTAGGTTTATTAAGGAAAGAAGAAGCCAATACCAGAGGGAGGGGCTCCACCTAACCCAAACAGAACCAGATTGCTGGCATGTCAAATTAAAAAGGTTGCAAAGGAGTTTTTAATCTAGGGGCTGAGGGAAAGCTGACAGGTGCAGAGGAGTGCGTGGTTTAGGCAGCCACATCCCTTAGGGGAGGATCTACTAATGAGGATTCTCTATGCCCTAGTAAAGAGGCGAGTACAAAAGTTGATAAAGTGCAAGTAGGAACTGAAGAGAAACAGTCAAACGAAAGTCCCATTCAATTATATCACAAAGGCAGACAACCAAATATTGACCAGTTTTATATGTGCTTATATACAAATGCAAGAAGTCTAAATACTAAGATGGGAGAACTTGAGTGCCTAGTGTTAAATGATGATAACCAATGGGACACAGTAATACCAAGATCCTATATATGTTGTAATGACAGAGCAGGTCATGCTAGTGGAGGAGTATGAAAGAAACTTGTAAAAATCTTAAACTAATCAAACAGCACCACAGATTTGCTGTGGATAGAAATTCCATGCTTGAATTATAAGAATATAGCAGTAGGAATATACCACCTGACCAGGATAGTGACAGAGATTAGAAGTGAATATAGTTGAACCGCTTGGTGAGAGAGTGTCAATAATGTAATTAAATTTAACATCTGGGGGGTGGGGGGAAATATCAACAGGAACTCATAGTAGCATTTAACTTTAAAAAAGGGGGGAATTACACAAAAATGCTAGTTAAACAGAAATTAAAACTAACAATCTCAGTAGTAAAATGCCTGCAAACTGCATGGAAACGCTTTAAAGCACCATATTAGAGGCTTAAATGTATACCACAAATAAAAAAAATACAGTAACTCCTCACTTAAAGTCATCCCGGTTAACGTTGTTTCGTTGCTGATCAATTAGGGAACATGCTCGTTTAAAGTTGCACAATGGTCCCCTATGTTGTTTGGCAGCCGCCTGCTTTGTCCACTGCTTGCAGAAAGAGTAGCCCATTGGAGCTAGCTGGTGGGGGCTTGGAACCAGGGTGGACCAGCAGCCCCCCCATCAGCTCCCCTCTCCCGTAAGTTCCCTGTGTGGCAGCTGCCCAGCAGGCTATCAATTGCCAGCAGTTCAGCTGTCCCTCCCCTCACTGCCACGTGCTGCTCCTGCCCTCTGCCTTGGAGCTGCTCCCGAGAGCCTCCTGCTTCCTGTGTGGGGGCAGTAGGGGGGGAGGGGGGAAGAAGGGACGCTAACATCAGGGTGTTCCCCTTCCCCTTGCTCCTGACCCCCACTTACTCCTTCTCCATGTAGAGCAGGGTGGGAACAGGACGGAGAGAGCGTGCTGGCCGCAGCTGCTGTCTCAACTTGCTGATATACTTAAAAAGGCAATGTACTTAGAGTGGGGTCAGCATAATTAAAGGGGCAATGTGCATCTCTCTCTCTCTTTCCCACACACAGGGTATGTGTCTCTGTCTGCCATGCTATCTCCCCTCCCTCCATCTGTGCTGCCTTGTAGAGTGTGAGGCTACATTAACAACGTGTTAACCCTTGAGGGCTCAGCCAAGTGCTAGTTCATCATTTAACAGAAAGGCATTCCCTGGGAAATATCCCACCCTCTGACTTCACCACCTCAACCAAGCTTCACAATCACCATTGCTCTGTGTATAGTATTAAATTGTTTGTTTAAAACTTATACTGTGTATGTGTGTATATACTTTTTTTGTCTGGTGAAAAATTTCCCTGGAACCTAACCCCCCTTATTTACATTAATTCTTATGAGGAAATTGGATTTGCTTAAAGTCGCATTTTTCAGGAACATAACTACAACATTAAGCGAGGAGTTACTGTAGTAAGAGGAACAAAAAAATACTACATGGCTAACCAACAGAGTAAAAGAGGTGGTTAGAGGCAAAAAGGCATGCTTTATAAATTAGAAGTCAAATCCTACTGAGGAAAATAGGAGCCTAAACTCTGGCAAGTGAAGTATAAAATTATAATTAACATAAGAACAACCATACTGAATCAGACCAACGGTTCATTTAACCCAGTATCCTGTCTGTAAACAGTGGTCAATGCCAGGTGCTTAAGAAGGAATTAATGAGTCAGACAGCTGAAAAAAGAATTTGAAAAGTAATTAGCAAAAGAGAAAAACTGCCAGTAAAAAATCCTTTAAGCTCATCAGAAGCAGGAAGCCTTCCAAACAATCAGTGGGCCACTAGGTCATCAAGGTGCCAAAGGAGCACTTGGACTTTCAGAAAGCCTTTGACAAGGCTCTTAAGGAAAATAAGTTGTCATGGGATAAGAGGGAAGGCCCTCATTGATCAATAATTAGTTAACAGGAAACAGAGACGGAATTAATGTCAGTTTTCACAGTGGGCAGAGGTAAATAGCAGGGTCCCCTGAAAATCTGTACTGGGACCAGTGCTATTCAATATATTTGTAAATTATCTGGAAAAGGGGTAAACAGTGAGGTGGCAAAGTTTATAGATGATGCAAAATTATTTAAGATAGTTAAGTACAAAGCAGACTGCAAAGAGTTACAAAGGGATCTCCTACAACTGGGTGACTGGACAACAAAATGGCAGATGAAATTAAATGTTGACAAATGCAAAGTAATGCACATTGGAAAACATAATCCCAACTATACATACAAAATAATGGGGTCTAAGTTAGCTGTTCCCACTCAAGAAAGAGATGTTGGAGTCACTGTGGATAGTTCTCTGAAAACATCCACTCAATGTGCAGCGGCAGTCAAGAAAGTGAACAGAATGTTGGGAATCATTAGAAAAGGGATAGATAATAAGTCAGAAATATATGCCACTATATGAAGCCATGGTACGTCCACACTTTGAACAGTATGTGTATTCTGGTTGCCCCATGTCAAAAAAGATATATTAGAATTGGAAAAGGTTCAGAGAAGGGCAACAAAAATTATTAGGGGTATGGAACAGCTTCCATAGGAACAGAGATTAAAAAGACTGGGACTGATCAGCTTGCAAAAGAGACCTCTAAGGGATGATATGATGGAGGTTTATAAAATCATGGCTGGTGTGGAAAAGGTGAATATGGAAGTGTTATTTACCCCTTCACATAACACAAGAACCAGGGGTCACCCAATTAAATGAATAGACAGCAGGTTTAAAACAAACATTCTTCACGCAATGCACAGTCAACCTGGGGAAAACTCATTCACAACATCCCCTGGCAAGGCCAAAACTATAACTGAGGTCCAAAAAAGAATGAGATCAGTTCTTGGAGGATTGGTTCATCAGTGGCTATTAGCCAAGATGGTCAGTGATGCAACCCAAGCACCAGGTGTCCCTAGCCTCTGATTGCCAGAAGCTGGGACTGGACAACGGGATGGATCACTTGATAACAGCCCTTTTCTGCTCACCCCCCCTGAAGCACCTGGCATTGGCCATTGTCGGAAGACAGGACACTGGAATAGCTAGACCTTTGGTCTGACCTAGTGTGGCCGTTCTTATGTTCTGTTCTTTTCACTCCCTCGCTGTGGGCTGGGCCTTAGGCACTGCCCAAGGGAGAGAATTACAGTCAGCCCCTTTCCTTGGGCTGGAAAGCCTGAGCCTAGATAGCCCCTTGGCCAGGACTAGCCCAGGCTGTTGTCAGAACAGCAAGGCCCCTATCTCAGCTTCCTCAGACAGGGCCCAGGCAGCCCACACTCTCTGTCTGGGAGGGTCCAGGCCCAATGGGATGAGGGACCTGGCTGGGCTGGCCATAGCAGGCCTGCTGGGGTCCCACATGGGGTGCACAGGTTGGAGGCCAGTGCTAGTTAGTGTCCTGAGTCTGAATTTCCTAGCAGACAGCAGCAGGGCTCAGCAAGCCAAAGCCCACAGCCCGCTACAGGAGCCACATGAGCCAGCTCAGCCCCCAGGGAACGGGGGGAGGCCAGCAGCAGGGTGACCGGAGTACTGCAAGCCCACCATGGGGTGTCACACTGGGGGTGCATCTACACCCACTCATGTCAGGAAGGAAGCAGCAGCCCCAAGCACACCCCTGGGCAGAGAAGCATAGGCACTCACCACCAGCACGTTCCCCACAAAGCCAGGGCCCGCGTGCAGCCTCTCTGGGTGCTGGACCTTCAGCGACTGCAGGAACATGCACATGCCCGTCAGAAAGTCCTTGGGCTGCCCAATGTCCATCCAGAAGCCTGTAGGGACAGAGCAGCACTCTCAGCCTACGGGGAGGGCAACAGGGACAGGCCAAGCCCCCGCAATAAGCACAGGAGATTCCCCCACGTCCTCCTGGATGAGCCCAGAGGAGGCAGCTCATATACCCACTTGATGCCACCGGCACAAGAGGCACACAGACTTGGGGCAGGAGGATTCCTTTGTGCTGGGGCAGAGAGGGGGAGCAGAGGGTGGGGAGATGGATGTCTCCTTTACTCCGTGGCTGGGAAGGGGTCTCAGCGGGGTCCCTTACCCTGCAGCTCCATAGCATAGAGCTCCGCATCCTGAGCCATCACCGGGAAGATCTCCTTCTCTATGGAGGTGGGCCGCAGCTACAGACAGATACACAGGGCCCAGTCAGGGGCATCTCCTCCAACCCTGAGTGCACAGCCTCCCAGTTCCCACAATGCCCTGCAAGCACGTGGCTGTTAAATCTACATGCAGCCTAGAGATTACAGATGGTCATGAGTGCTCCTGGATGGACCTGATCTCTGCCTCCATCCCCCTGGCTCCAACTCCAGCTCAGTGCCCCAACTGCTGGGAATCCCTCCCCTTCCACAGCCTCCTCTGTCTCCTGGAAAACCCCCAGCCCAACACTCAGCCTCCACCTGCCCTCTGCTACACATGCACACAAACCCGGGGAGGGAGGGGGTGCGGACCAGGAGACATGCATCCCTCCCTCCCACCCCCAGCCATCGCTCTCCCTGCTGAAGGCTGGGCCCACAGCTGGCCAGCTCCCTACCTGGATCCTGTGCAAGAGGCTGGGGTTGAAGATGTACATGCCGGCATTTATCTTATTTGAGACAAACACCTGTGGTTTCTCCACAAACCGGTGGATGCGTCCCGTCTCAGCTTCGCACACCACCACCCCGTACTTGGAGGGCTCCTCCACCTTTGTCACCTGCAAGGCAAAGTTACTGCAAGACACCTCCCTGTGGAATGACTGAGGGAAGACCAGGTGGGTTCTGCCAGGCCAGTCACTACACTATTGCCCCTTTTTACAGACAGGGAAACTGAGACATGGGGCAAGGACTTGGCCAGGATTGCACTGCCAGAAGTCCCATTTCTGCCAGCTGCCAAACAACATAAGGGACCATTTCGGAGGCACGGCGAGGGCAGGGGCAGCAGGTTTGTATAATTTTTGGTGGTGCCCAGAAAGGGACCAAGTCCGCTGCCCCCCCCCCACACACACACACATCTGCCTAAGGCTTTGGGAGAGAATTTGGGTGCAGGAGAGGGTTTGGGATGCAGGTTCTAGGAGGAAGCTTGGGTGCAGGAGGAGTGCGGGCTCTAGGATGGAGTTGGCTGCTGGGGGCAGGCTTTGGGCAGGGCAGGAGGTTGGGGTGTAGGAGGGGGTGCAGGAGGAGGTTTGGGTGTCGGGTGCAGGCTTTAGGCTGGGAGAGAGGGTTGGGGTGCGGGGCTGGGCCAGGGATGAGTAGTTTGGGGTGCAGCAGGCAGGCTGCCCCGGGGCTAGAGCAGGGGGCCAGAGAGGACTTCCCCCAGCCCTCTCCCTGCCGGCAGCAGCAGGCTCTGAGGGAGGGGGCCCCTCCCCAGCCCAATACTCACCCAACTCAGCCCGACACACCCAAGCTCCCCAAAGCTGTTGCTCAGAAGGTCCAGCCAGGATAAGTCCCCCCGCCCACCCTGGAGTCAACTCAGAGTTGCCTGCCAGGAGGGGGGCTGTCATGTGCCTCCTCCCTTCCTCCGGCACAGCAGCCCCCTCAGCCTGCCCCCGGCACCACTCCCTTGTAGCTGGCTGTGGCCGGCGAGGAAGCGCAGTGCGGAGCAGCCGCCAGCAGCCCAGGGCAGGCAGGGACGCTCGGGGGAGGTGCGCGGGGGTGGCAAGCGGGGGTGGGGGGAGAGACCAAACATTGGTGGAGCCAGGCCCCCCCATACAACTTGCCGCCCTGGGGAAGGGTCATAGAGGCAGCGGCAGGGCTGTGCTTCATGCCCGGGGAGCTGATAAGGTGATCAGTCCCCCCCACCACAAAGCGTTGCCCCTGCCAGTAGCACCAGCCTCTTCCCAGGGGGGAACTGAGGTGGGCCTTAGCCCCTCACATTTCACCAAGGAGCCCTGCCCCGTGCTCACTCCCTGGCCAGGCCAGAAGCCAGAGCCAGGCCATGGTAACAGCTGCCCAGGGAGCCTGGGCAACTGTGGGGAACCTCAGACCCTCCACCTAGTCTGGGTGGCGCACCTCTAGGGGCAGGAATACAGGCTGGGGGCTGCTCTTGGGCACCCTGGCCCCCCACCAAGGGCAGGTGGAGGGTCCTGGGATCCCCACAGCGGCCTGGGCAGCTCTTATCCCGGCCCAGCTCCAGCTTCAAGCTGGGCCAGGGAGAGGGTCTGGGGGTGAGGGGCATAGCCCCCCATTTTTACACAGAATCTAGTACTCCTGACTGTGCCCATAAAAACCCAGGAACAAGTGCAGTGTGGTACGCCAAGTCAGTAGGGGTGGCAGGAACCAGTCCTGTTCTAACCCCCTGGAGCCAGCCCTGGGCACTCACCACGATGGAGCCCTCCTTGCCGTGGTGCTTGTGGAAGCGCACCATGTCTGTGAAGGGGAAGTCGCAGATCACGTCGCTATTAAGGACGAAGAAAGGCTCCGAGCTCTCAGTCAGCAGCTCCCGGGCCAGCGCCAGGGGCCCCGCTGTGGAGGGAACATGGCTCAGAGAGAGCTGGCAGGGGGGAAAGGCCACCTGCTGCTCCCCAAGGTGGATACAACAGCTGCCACCAAGCACAGGCTCTACCCTGTGCTGAGCCAGCCGCTTAGCTTCAGTTTTATGCAAGCAGGGGTGGCGTTGGAATGAGAAGCCTCACCCCATCCCTGTAAACTGCATGAGCAAGAAGTCAGGCCCCTCGGCCAACCGAGCATGTGGGATGGACACAGACTCACCTGTGCCCAGTGGCTCCTTCTCATGGGACAGGGAGATGCGAATGTCTAGCTGAGAAAGATAACAGAATCCAGGGTCAGGAGGATGCACTGCACCCCATTTGCTGCCTCCCAACATGACCCCAATGCCATGCTGCTCTGCCCCTCCCACATGACCCCCTTGTCCCCACACATAGCCCCACCCCTCCCCCACCTAGCTAACCAACCCCCGCCCCTTCCACATGCTCCCACCCGCCCAGCCCCGCCCCTAACCCTCCCACGTAGCGCCCGCCCCGCGCTGTGACCCGATGGCTCCCCCGCGGCCCGGTCTCACCCGCTGCTCCTGCTTCCGCATCGCCCCCTCCAGCACCTCCGACATGTAGCTGACAGCCAGGATAACGTGATCGACGCCCGCCTGCCGGGGAAGGGGAAAGTGCGTTAGCGGCGGGGGCCTGGGAGCCGCCGGGACGGGGTTCGGGGCCCGGCCCGACCCTACCTGGCGCAGAGCCTCCAGCTGGTGCAGCAGTATGGGCTTGTTGCAGAACTCCACCAGCGGCTTCGGGGTGCTGAGCGTCAACGGCCGCAGCCGGGTGCCGTAGCCGCCCACCAGGATCAGCGCCTTCATCGCTCTGTGCGGGAAGCCGCCACGTCAGGCCGGCGCGCGGGGGGTCAGAGCCTGCTCCGCTCCCTTTCCGGGTCCCGCCCCCTGTCCGACCGTCACTCCGACTGCCCGGCCCAGCCCGCGCTCATTCACGGGCCTCATCACCTGTCCGGCTCCGCCGCGCTCCTCAGGCGGGGGAAGCCCAGGCTGGGCCGCGCACCAATCCGAGCGGCAGACGTGTCCCTCCACCCCGCCGGCCAATCACACAGCACGCAACGGCATTGCCATAGTAACCGCAGACGTCACAGCAGCGACTCCCGCGCGGGGGGCGACGGTCTGGCGCAGGAACAATCACATCTCAGGAGCCCGCCTCTAGCGTACTGGTGCCGGCTGGTTCCGTCAGAGCGGTGTCCCGTGCTGCTCGTAGATAGGGCAGGCGGCACCCCGCCAAGCAGCTCCAGGGGGCAGCCTCCAGGCCTCGGCCCCGCTCTAGCCTCCGGCCCTGGTGGCAGTGTGCCAGGATAGGGTGGAGGAGGTGAGGTATTTCTCTAGCACAGGATGGCTGTGCCAGGGCAGGGCTAGAGAGCAGGCTGCACACAGAAGAGCTATGGAAGTGTAAGCAGAGTCAGAATGGGCTCTACCCTGACATCTGGTGGTAAGCTGTGGAAAAGGACTTCAGGGGCTGATCTTGTTTGCATGGGCACACCCACCCTGCCTAGCCTGATGGGACTGGTGGCCCAAATGGTCACTTTAGCTGCTGTGGGAAGGACAGTAGAACTGTAGTTGGCACTTTATGATGGAGGGTCTTGCAGTCAACTAAGTAGCTCTTGCTAGACAAGGGACATGGGTTCCAAAATCCAGTGAATTGAGAGAGGCTGGGGACAGGTATTTGTATCTGGTAGTGTAGGCCCCTTCTGAGGGCCCTAAATGCCACTTTGACTCCTCCTCTCTCCACTGTGTAATAACAGAGCTAATTTTGACTTCATTAGGAATATTGTTACATGCTGCAGAGCTGAAATCACAATACCCAGGTCTAAGTATTAGACCTACTTTGGGCTAGTGGTGCACCAGCACTGAGGCTCCCCTACTACCAGCTGAAATCACTAAAGAGCTAAACTTACTAAGAGCTGAAATCACTGAGCGCTGTGTTAAGTAGGGGGGGAGCCTGAAGATATATTGGTGAGTGGCTAACGGGACGGCTGGCAGAGAGGAGCGGCTTGTGGTGAAGACTGCAGCAGAACCCCACGGAGAGGCATGCCAATTGACCGTCAACATGAGCAACGGAGCACATAAGGTGCCCCAGACTGTTGCCAGCACAGAGTGCCCAAGGAAAGCAACAGCAGGGTTTGTTGCCCCGTGTGCTTCACGCCAATGAACACAACACGGTGGAGAAGCAGTCAAAGTTTATTTGAGATCTCAAAGCAGTGCAAGGAGACGGGCACGTCTCAGATCAAGCACACCATCATAAGCAGCTTTTCTCTCTTTATACATTTTGCAGCTAAGCTTTTCCCTTCTTCCCCCCTTCCTCCTATAATAGTTTACATTAAGCAAGTAGCAAGCAATTACATTTAAGCAGTTAAATCATCTTGACGGCTATAAGTCCAGCTTGTTTTAACTTCTCTTTGAATTATTATCTTGTCCCTTTCCTTTGATTTGTTATTTTGCCTTTCAGCCAGAAGTATGCAGGCCTCATTATTACCGCTTAGCATCGGTATGAGCGGTGCTGCACCTGATAACTGGCTGTTACACATTCCAATTTCTGCATCTGGCTTTTAAGGTCGATTAGAGTTTAAACATGGAAGGACTTTGGTTCATTTAGGCCTAGTGCAGGAAGGCTTCATTGACACTCGTGGTCTTCCACCCTCCCGAGTTACCTAGGGTTATGCCTAATGACACCAACAATACCCCACCCTTCCACCTATGCTGGGAGGTAGACTCAGCGGAGGAACTTCTGTACTTTGGGGGGGCTGCATTGACCAAGGGCAGAAACTGTGTGGGGGGTGACTGGGTTATTGGACTCAAGAACCAAAGGGAAGGGACATGGTCCAATCTGCTTGGGGGGTGGGTCTTCGGGTTCATGGTTTGTGTTTATGAACCCTAGGTATGGTATTTTCCCAATTTAATGCGGTGTTGTTTACCTCATGTTATTAAAGATTTTTGCTACACCGAGACTCTGTGCTTGCGAGAGGGGAAGTATTGCCTCTTTGAGGCACCCAGAAGTGTCTGTGTAATTTTCCCAGATCACTGGGTCGGGGCTCGAGCTGGTTTTGCATTGTATTGTTGAAAGGGAACCCCTATGTCCTGAACCCGGCCCTTGCTGCTGTCAACTCGGCCTCACAGAAGGGTTACAGAAGAAAGAGAGAGGAGAAAGAAAAGACCAGCTGGACCTGCTAGAGAAGCAGAACCAGAACCCCCTGGTCCGAACGACTTCCATCACTCCAGAAATCCGCAAATGGGAACACTTGTGTCCTGCATACAGCGAGGATGATGATATTACTGAATATCTGACTACCTTTGAAAGGCTGTGTGTAATACATGAAATCCGTGATGATAAGAGCGTTCCTTCTCTGATTGCAAAATTAACTGGTAAATCTTGAAATGTATTAAATGGAATGCCTATTGAGGATGCTTTAGACCAGGGGTCCCCAACACGGTGCCTGCGGGCACCATGGCGCCTGCTGGGGCATCCATGTGCACCCATGTACTGGCCGCCGAGAAGTGGCAACGTCAAGAAGTGCTACCACTGAAATGCCGCTGAATTTTGGTGGCCACGCCTCTTGATGACGCTGCTTCACGGCGGCATTTCAGTGGCGATGCCTCTTGACATTGCCGCTTCATGGCGGCATTTCAGCAGCTGCTTGTCCGGCAGCCATGGTCCTTGGTGGCTAGTCATCTGGCGCTCGCCCCACAGAAAAGGCTGGGGACCACTGCTTTAGACTATTGTCAATTTGAAGATACTATTTTGCGAAGTTTTCAGATTACCCCCTAATCATATAGAATTAAATTTAGGAATCTTAAAAGGGTTATTGGGATGAGGAATATATAAACAACATGAAAGCATTGTTGGGAAAATGGGTGAGGGGTAAAGGGCAAGTTTTGAAGAAATGCTTGATCTTGTTGCTTCAGAGCATTTCTTAAGCATATGTACGGCTGAAGTAAAGCAGTGTCTATGGGACAAAGATGTAAAGACTGTGGTTGAGATGGCTTTTTTAGCTGATGGCTCTGAACAGACTCGGGCGTCTATTGAGGGCAGGCCACAGAAAGAGGGGTTTAAAACAGGTGGGAAGAGTAGATCCCATTTTGCCCCTGAGAAGAGAGAAGGGGGTTGGGAGCCTAAACATTCTCTTACCCAAAAACATCCCTCTACTGGTAACTCCTGTCCCAAATCCCCTGTAAAAGCAGAAGAGCCCAAAAGGTGCTATCAGTATAATTCCATTTATCACCTGAGGAATATATGCCCTGTGCTAGGAGGAAGCAAGCATCCAATAGCTTGTTAGTTCTGCTGTCCTCAGCACAGAAACCCCCCAAGCAATCGAAACCTATCATATTGTTTTTGTGCGATTAGCCTCTGCAGAACCAGATATGGAGCTTGTTAAGGTTGTCCAAATTAATGGCAGGGAATACTTTAGGCAGAGGGTTACAGGGACCCAGATCTCTCTGGTTAAGCAGAGTGTGGTCCTAAAGGCCAGTATGCTACCTGGCCAAATGGCAGAGATTGTGGGGGTGGGCGAAAGCAGATTTCTCATGCCACTAGCTAAAATCCATGTGGTGTGGGAAGGTTTGGAAAGTTTTTTGACTGGGGGGGGGGGGTAATGGAACACCTCCTAGTCAACCTGCTCCTTGATAATTATTTTTTCCGTGTAGCTCAGGTTAAAGTATTTGCCTGCAGCAGTAGGGAGTTCTATGCCAGGACCCCCAAGGGAAAGGGTAAGGTCTCAGGACCTGCTGAGAGAATGGGAGAGAGTCTCCTTGATTCTTCTGCAGCAGGGAGAAGCCACATGCTTCCAGGTGGGAGAGACCAACTCCTGCACTGCAGCAGGAGGTAATCCATCAGGAAGGGATGGGAGTGTAATGCCTGCCAGGGAGAGGACTGTCCAGGTTGTTAGCTGCCAGCAGGTCGCAGCTGAACCAGAGATAAAACTGGATCTAAGGAGCACAGAGAAATGTGGCCCAGAGAAGGGGCAGGGAACCTCAGAAACCACTGAGGTGGGGGAGGATTCCTGTGACTCTGTAACACAGGGAAGCAGTGTGTTTCCAAGTATGGGAGGGGCTGAGACTAGCTCCTTTCCAGCAGAAGGCAACATGCACAGGGGCGGGAGAGGTGGTGTCAGTGATTAAGGAAACTGTCACAGTTGTTAGCTGGCAGAGTTTTTCAGCTGAACAAGGGATAGAACCCTTCTTAGGGAGCACAGAGAAATGTGTCTTAGGAGGAGGCCTAGAGGAGGAAACTGGGGAAGGAATAGTGGGGGTACAGGAATGTCTCCTCACTGGTCATTTGGGAGAGGATGCCCAGGACAGAGTGGCTGAGTCAGCATCTGTGCACCCAGGCACTCAGCCCATGACCCAGTGTTTGAGAGGGTACTGTGTGACTGACTTCCTGGAGGGGTGATGGAGGGTACCCCAATCCAGGTCCCAGTTTTTCAGGATGCTATTTCTGATAAGTTTTTGGAAAGTAACTGTGTCTCTTTACATCAAGATGCAGCTTCAACGCCAGGGATAGCAGAGCTGAGACCAGGAAATTGCCAGGTGGTAGTTTGTGAGAACAAATGACAGAGAAGGGGGTGTTTTCCTCCAGGCTGGGGAGAGACAGAGAGCAGTTATGGAAAAGCTGCTGGGAACAGGTGCATCTGATCAAAGGGCAAACATACCTAGCCCAGAGAACACAGATCACAGAGCTCTAGGGAGCATGGAAAGACTCAGTGCTGGGAGGGGGAAACACAGGGTTACCCCAAAAGGGGAGCTGAATTTTCTGCATATGTACAGTCCTGGTGTTGGGAGACCGCTCCCCAAAGGGCCAGCCAATGTACAGGATCCCCCTCAACACCTATTTTGCCAGATCCTGAGGCACCAAAATTCATAAGAACGTAAGAATGGCCCTAGTAGGTCAGACCAAAGGTCCATCTAGCCCAGTATCCTGTCTTCTGACAGTGGCCAGTGCAGGTGCTCCAGAGGGAATGAACAGAACAGGTAATCATCACGTGATCCATCCCCTGTCACTCATTCCCAGCTTCTGGCAAACAGAGGCTAGGAACACCATTCCTGCCCATCCTGACTAATAGCCATTGATCCTCCATGAATTTATCTAGTTCTTTTTTGAACCCTGTTAGGGTCTTGGCCTTCACCGCATCCTCTGGCAAGGAGTTCCACAGGTTGTGCGTTGTGTGAAGAAATACTTCCTTTTATTTGTTTTAAACCTGCCGCCTATTAATTTCATTTGGTGACCCCTAGTTCTTGTGTTATGAGATGTAGTAAACAACACTTCCTTAGCTACTTTCTCAACACCAATGATTTTATAGACCTCAATCATATATCCCCTTATCCATCTCTTTTCCAAGCTGAAGAGTCCCTGTCTTATTAATCTCTCCTCATACGGAAGCTGTTCCATATCCTAATCATTTTTGTTGCCCTTTTCTGAACCTAGTCCAATTCCAATATATCTTTTTTGAGATGTGGCGACCACATCTGCACACAAAATTCAAGATGTGGGCATACCATGGATTTATATAGAAGCAACATGATATTTTCTGTCCTATTATCTATCCTTTCTTAATTAGTCCCAGCATTCTGTTTGCTTTTTTTGACTGCTGCTGCACATTGATGTTTTTGGAGAACTATCTACAATGACTCCAAAATTACTTTCTTGAGTGATAACAGCTAATTTAGACCCCATCATTTTATATGTATAGTTGAGATTATACTTTCCAATGTGCTATACTTTGCATTTATCAACATTAAATGTCATTTGCCATTTTGTTGCCCAGTCACCCGGTTTTGAGAGATCCTTTTGTACTTGGAAAACCTCTTCACAGTCTGCCTGGGTCTTAACTATCTTTAGTAATTTTGTATCATCTGCAAATTTTGCCACCTCATTGTTTACCCCTTTTTCCAGATTTATGAATATATTGAATAGGACTGGTCCCAGAACAGACCCCTGGGGGACACCACTATTTACCTCTCTCCATTCTGAAAACTGACCATTTATACCTACCCTTTATTTCCTATCTTTTAACCAGTTACCAATCCATGAGAGCACCTTCCCTCTTAACCCATGGCAGCTTACTTTGTGTAAGAGCCTTTGGTGAGGGACCTTGTCAAAGGCTTTCTGAAAATCTAAGTACACTATATCCACTGGATCCCCTTGATCCACATGCTTGTTGACCCGCTTAAAGAATTCTAGTAGATTGGTGAGGCATGATTTCCCTTTACTAAAACCATGTTATCAAATATCAGAGGGGTAGCCGTGTTAGTCTAGATCTGTAAAAAGCGACAAAGAGTCCTGTCACCTTATAGACTAACAGACGTATTGGAGCATAAACTTTTGAGGGTGAATACCCACTTTGTCGGATGCATCAATACGTTTGTTAGTCTATAAGGTGACACAGGACTCTTTGTCGCTAAAACCATGTTGACTCTTCAACAAATTATGTTCATCTATATGTCTGACAATATTGTTTTTTATTATAGTTTCAACCAGTTTGCCCAGTACTGAAGTCAGGTTTACCGGCCTGTAATTGCTGGGATCACCGCTGGAGCTCTTTTTAAAAATTGGCGTCACATTCGCTATCCTCCAGTAATCTTGTACAGAAGCTGATTTAAATTATAGGTTATAGACTACCGTTAGTAGTTCTGCAATTTTACATTTCAGTTCCTTCAGAACTCTTGGGTGAATATCATCTGGTCCTGGTGACTTATTGCTGTTTAATTTATCCATTTGTTCCAAAACCGCCTCTAATGATACCTCAATCTGGGACAGTTCCTGTCAAGGCTGCTTCCCCACTCTGAACTTTAGGGTACAAATGTGGGGGCCTGCATCAAAACTGCTACGCTTAACTACCAGCTTAGATCTGGTCTGCTGCCACCATTCCCAAGTGGATTCCCTTCCCTGGGAAGCCTTGAGAAACTCTTCACCCATTCCCTGGTGAATACAGATCCAAACCCCTTGGATCTTAAAACAAGGAGAAATTAACCATTCCCCTCCTTCCTCCCACCAACTCCTGGTGGATCAAGATCCAACCTCTTGGATCTTAAAACAAGGAGAAATCAATCAGGTTCTTAAAAAGAAGGCTTTTAATTAAAGAAAAAAGGTAAAAATCATCTCTGTAAAATCAGTATGGAAAATAACTTTACAGGGTAATCAAACTTAAAGAGCTCAGAGGACCCCCTCTAGCCTCAAAGTACAGCAAACAGAGATAAACACTCTAGTAAAAGGTACATTTACAAGTTGAGAAAACAAAGTAAAAACTAACACGCCTTGCCTGGCTGTTTACTTACAAGTTTGAAATATAAGAGACTTGTTTAGAAAGATGTGGAGAACCTGAATTGATGTCTGGTCCCTCTCAGTCCCAAGAGTGAACAACTTCCCAAACAAAGAGCACAAACAAAAGCCTTCCCCCTCCCAAGATTTGAAAGTATCTTGTCCCCTTATTGGTCCTTTGGGTCTGGTGTCAGCCAGGTTACCTGAGCTTCTTAACCCTTTACAGGTAAAAGGATTTTGGAGTCTCTGGCCAGGAGGGATTTTAGAATACTGTACACAGGAGAGCTGTTACCCTTCCCTTTATAGTTATGACAGTTCCCACGCAGCTTGCAGAGATTTCACTTTTGGCACTGTACCTTTAATTTCTGTTTAACTTTCTCCTCATTTTTGTGTAGTTCCCCTTTCTGAAGTTAAATGTTACAATGTTGGTCCACTGTCATGTTTTTTATGCCACAGGGATATTACATTTAATTCTATTATGGTCACTATTAGCAAGCGGTCCAGCTAAAATCACCCCTTGGACCAGATGCTGTGCTCCATTTAGGACTAAATAAAGAATTGCCTCTCCTCTGGTAAGTTCCAGGACCAGCTGCTACAAGAAGCAGTCATTTAAGTTGTCAAGAAACTTTCTCTATGCATCCAGTCCTGAGGTGACATGTACCCAGTCAATATGAGGATAATTTAAATCACCCATTATTGAGGTTTTTTTATTTTAATAGCCTCTCTAATCTCCCTGAGCATTTCACAGTCACTATCACAGTCCTGGTCAGGTGGTCGCTAATATTCTTATTATTAGAGCAAGGAATTTCAATCCATAGAGATTCTATGGTACAGTTTTATTCATTTACGATTTTTACCATTCCCCCACCAACACGACCTGTTCTTTCCTTCGAATATATTTTGTACCCTGGTATTACTGTATCCCACTGATTATCCTCATTCCCCAAGTTTCTGTGATGTCTATTATATCAATACCCTCATTTACTACAAGGCACTCTAGTTCACCCATTTTATTATTTAGACTTCTAGCATTGGTATATACCGTATATACTCGTTCATTAGCTCGTTCGTTTATAAGCTGACTCCCCCAAAAATGGTTAGGTAAAAATAGCAAAAACTGTATGACCCTTTATTTCAGGGGTTGGCAAACTTTTGCTCCTGGCCCGTCAGGGTAAGCTGCTGGCGGGTCGGGATGTTTTGTTTACTTGGAGTGTCTGCAGGCATGGAGCCCCTCAGCTCCCTGTGGCCACAGTTCGCTGTTCCCAGACAATGGGAGCTGCGCGCCACTTCCCACAGCTCCCATTGGCTGGGAACGGAGACCTGTGGCCACAGGGAGCTGAGGGGCTCCATGCTTGCAGACGCTCCAGGTAAACAAAACGACAATGTATTAGATAGTCAATTCAATGATTTTATAGAGTTTAAAATCATCATGTAGACCCGTTTATAAGCCAACCCCTGCTCTTTGATGCATTATTTTTTACCAAAAATATTTGACTTACAAATGAGTATATACAGTAAGCACTTCAAAAACTTGTCTCCTTTTAGCTGTGTGCCATTACATGATGTAATTGAATGGGACTCTTTTTATTGGACTGTTTCTGATCAGACCCTACGTGTATTTTATCATTTTCCCTCCTCTTGTCCTGACTAGGACATAGAGATTAATAGATCCTCCCCTAAGGGATGTCCAAACCATGTGCTCCTCCGCACCTGTCGGCTTTCTCCCGGCCCTTACTTTAAAAACTGCTCTACGATTTTTTTAATATTAAGTGCCAGCAATCCGGTTCCATTATAGAAACATGATTAAATTAAGAGCCCCCACACAGGGGAACACTGGAGGGAAAGAAAAGTCAGTGACTGATTACATGGCGTCAAAGGCAGGGCCAGCTCTAGGTTTTTTTGCCGCCCCAAGCAAAAAAAATTTTGGCTGCCCCCGTCCCAGCCTTGGGCTCCTCGCTGGACCCCCCCCCCTGCCGCCGCAGCCCTGGGCTCTCTTCTGCCCCCCACGTGCACCCTCCTTTCGCTGCAGCCCTGGGTCATTCGTAACTCGCTCCCATGGCAGGTCATTCAGCAGGAATTTTAGATGTGCACAGAACACAGACAGGATTGGTTCCCATATGGTTACAGAACTGCAGTAAAGTGGAACAATTTTCAGCTTGTGTGATTGGAGGATATCTGGATGCATATTATAAGACTGTCCTACATAAATGAAGAAAAGTTGAGGTGCCTTTTATTATTCTTTTGTTCCTCTCTTTCTTTCTATGGGGAATTTGCCAATGCAATATCACTGTCTTCCTTTTAAACAAACAAACAAACAAAGGCAATGGCTGTTGAAAATACCGATTCCAGTCCTAATAACCACTGGGAAGCATTTCTTGCTCAATTTTATCCTACTTTTTCTACAGCAAGTTACAGTGGATCAGTATATTTGATTTGGGAGAAATGATGTAACACCCGCCCAAACTGAGCTTGAGCACTCCTGAATTTTGAGGTGTTCAAATCTGGAAGGCAGGTGCTGGGGGGTGGGGGGAGAGGGCTGTGGCTCTGCGGGGGAGCACGGCAGCATATATGCAGCAGTGGGTCTAGCGCTGCGTGGAGCCAGACACGCTGGTCTGAGTGGCACAGTAAGGGGGCAGGAGGGGTGGATGGGGCGGAGGTTCGGGGGGCAGTCAGGGGCAGGGAGAAGGGGGGGGTTAGATGGGTCAGGAGTTTGGGGGGCAGTCAGGGGACAGGCAGCGGTTGGATAGGCATGGGAGTCCCGGGAGTTTGTCAGGGGACAGGTAGGGGGTGGGGGTCCTGAGGGGAAGTTGGGGGAGGGTCTCAGGAGGGGCCAGTTGGGGACAAGGAGAAGGGAAGCTTAGATAGGGGGTGGGATCCTGGGAGGCAGTTGGGGCAGGGGTCCCGGGAGGGGGTGATCAGGGGACAGGGAGCAGGAGGGGTTGGATGGGTTGGGGTTTCTGTGGGGGGCAGTCGGAGGGAGTAGATGGGGGCAGGGTGGGGCTACCCTCCCTCCCCGGGGAGTGTCCTATTTTTTGAATGTTAAAATATGGTATCCCTACCCTTCAGAGTGCAGCTCTCCATTCACTGCCGCATGAGGTCTCAGCTACCTCACTCCCTCCCCCTCTTTCCTGTTGGTAGTGGCCAAGGGAATGCTGGGAAATGTAGTTCTTTCCCTGCTCCAGGGCTGGCTCTATAGGCAAGGAGCTAACCAAGGAACTACAGCTCCCAGGGCCCCCTGTTGGTTCTCAGCTCCACTGCTGGATGCCTGCCGCCCCTGCAAATGGGCTGCCCCAAGCACGTGCTTGATTTGCTGGTGCCTAGAGCCGCCCCTGGTCAAAGGACATGTTGTAATGAACAAACTAACCTCAAACTAGAATATCTGAACAAAGGGCATGTGTAGTAGTTCCGGGGTGGGGCTCGTCCCTTCCTGGGGCGCCTGGAAGCCAGGCTGCCCCGCTACAAAGCGAATAACAGTTAGGGCCCCGACCTTTGGGTAGGGGCTAAGCACGCAATTGGTAGTCCAGAGCTCAACCTTTGTGCAGGGACTGAGCACACAATTAACAGCTTCGGCCCTGGGTCAGGGCGGGGCAGCAAACCAATAGTCTGTCAGGGGCCCAGGCCCCTTGGACAAGGAGGAGGAGAGACTGCCACCCGGCGCGGGGTGGCAGGGGGGAACACAGGCCCACCCACTCCACTGTGTTCCAGCCCAGGGCCCTAACCGCAGCAGTCCATCTGCCGCGCAGTCAGTGGGGATCCTGACCGCAACACACTGACATGGGTTCGGGGTCTGCTATCCCCGGGCCACTTCCCATCTCCTCCTCCATGGGTACCTGCTCCTCCTGAGTTCCGTCTGCTGGGTCGCAGATCATGGGCTCCTCCGGGCCCCGAGCACCAGGTAGGTCTGTCGCTCCCTCTGGGCCCTCGGTGGGGGGAAGCTCAGGCCGCTCCTCGGGGTACCGGGCTCTCAGCAGGCTCAGCCAGTCCTCCTCAGGATACCGGGCTCTTGGCAGGCTCGGCCAGTCCTCCTCAGGGTACCGGGCTCTCGGCAGGCTCGGCCAGTCCTCCTCAGGGTACCGGGCTCTCGGCAGGCTCAGGTCCGCGGGAGCTCGGGCACCAGCGTCTGTCCTCTCCCGCTGCCGGCCAGCTACTGAGTGCTGTGGCCTGGCCTTTATACTTCCTGTCCCGCCCCTTGACTTCCGGGGGGCGGGGACAGGCCGTGGTGGCTCCGCCCACTCTGGCGGCTGTTCTGGCTCATCGCTTCCTGGGGTGCCTGGAAGCCAGGCCGCCCCGCTACAGCATGGTATTATAAAAATACTTGCAAATGCAGATCTGTGATAAAAAATTTGGTATTAATAAGTTTTGGTGCTAAGAATTTTGACATGGATGTTAAACCTTATGATAATGCTACTTTTCAATTAATACCTGTAAACAGACTTAAAGCTTACCACAGCAGAGACACCATAACAAACCTGGTTTCTTGGGTGATGAGGAAACTGAGGCATGATGCCGCATGGCCTTAATGGCTGGATGCCAAGAGATCTATAACACAAACTGCCTTTGAAATAGTCACTGACTAACTGTCGTGCAGTAAACTAAGGAGGCAGGTGTGAAAGTGGTAAAATCAGCTTAAAATCCATTTTGCTTTTATTACATTTGACCAAATCTGACTTGTGCTTTGACTTATAATCACTTAAAATCTATCTTTTGTAGTTTGTTTTATTCTATCTGAAGCAGTGCGTTTGGTTTGAAGCATGTCAGAGACTCGTCTTCGGATAACAAGCCTGGAGTATATCAATTTCTTTGATAAATTGACCAACACTTATAAGCTTGCAGCGTCCAGCAGGCATAACTGGACACTACAAGACGGAGGTTCCTAGAGTTGTGTCTGGGACCGGAGATATTGGTTAGTGTAATTCCGTTGCAAGTAGCTGGGAGCAGCTTACTGTGTGTGAACAGCCCAGAAGTGGGGGTTCTCACAGCAGAGCAGGGTAAGGCTGGTTCCCAGAGTCAAGGATTAGAGTGATCTAACAGATCACTGTGCTGGCATGGGGAAGGCGAGGTGTTTCTCTAACACAGGGGTGCCGTGCCAGGGCAGGCTGTGGGCACAGGCGAGGGGATTCTCTAGCCTGGTGGAGCCATGCGAGGGCAGGACTGGGGCGGGGGGGGGGGGGCTAGGAGTTTAAGAACATAGGAATAGCCGTACTGGGTCAGACCAAAGGTCCATCAGCCCAGTATCCTGTCTACCGACAGTGCCCAATACCAGGTGAACCAGAGGGAGTGAACCTAACAGGTAGTGATCACTTGATCGCTCTCCTGCCATCCAGCTCCACCCTCTGACAAACAGAGGCTAGGGACACCATTCCTTACCCATCCTAGCTAATAGCCATTAATGGACTAAATCTCCATGAATTTATCTAGTTCACTTTTAAACCTGTTATAGTCCTAGTCTTCACGACCTCCTCAGGCAAGGAGTTCCACAGGTTGACTGTGCACTGTGTGAAGAAATACTTCCTTTTATTTGTTTTAAACCTGCTGCCCATTAATTTCATTTGGTGGCCCCTAGTTCTTATATTGTGGGAACAAATAAATAATTTGTCCTCATTCACTTTCTCTGCACCACTCATGATTGGTTCCCTGGATTAAAATTCAAATCCTCGGTCATTACAGGAGCAGGGCCTGGATCCTGTCCCAAATAGACTCAGTCATCCTCCAACAGGAGGGCACAGCCGATTGTGACGTTGCACTCTATATGATTTTATGAAAGTATGCTGATGAGTGTGAACATAATGCAACTAAAATATGCTTCATGCAAAAAGTCTCTGGTAGGATATCATTACAAAGCTTATAATCTACTGAGTATGTTTATCCTATTTGTATAAATATATCACTTTTCTATCTGAAACTAGAAATATGAAATATAACTCTGCATAATTACAATAGGCCCTCAAAGTGTGGGCCATTAATAGTGGTTTGGAATCTTGATGGCTGCCATTAAACAGGATAATTGACTGTAGTTGGCTTTGTTTTACTTGCAAGTATTCCTGTATACCTGTGTGCTGGCAAGTGGGTAATGAAGACATATGCTCATGTCATCTGAACTGGAATCTATCTTTAACCTGGTGCTTTTCCATTGAGAAAGAGGAAGTGGGAACCCAGAGAGGGAAAAAGGATTCTTGCCTTATGTAAAAGACGTATAAGTGGGTGGAACAGAACAAATTAGGGAGCCATCATGAGAAATCCCCTTGCTACCACCTGAGCTGGAATACGGGTTGGACCAGAGGAAAGGATTGTGCCCAGATTTGGAAGGCATCCAGTCTGTGAAAGAAATTTATTGCAAACAGCTCTGAGGGTGAGATTTTATCCGTATTCAGTTTTATTACTATACTAGGCTTAGACTTGCGTGTTTTATTTTATTTTGCTTGGTAATTCACTTTGTTCTGCCTGTTACTACTTGGAAACACTTAAATCTTACTTTCTGTATTCAATAAAATCACTTTTTACTTATTAATTAATCCAAAGTGTGTCTTAATAACCGGGTTGGGGGGGGTCGCAAACAGCTCTGCATATCTGTCTATCAGTGTTATCAGGGCAAACAATTTCTGAGTTTACCCTGTATAAAGCTTATAAAACGGAGTTATTTGGGGTTTGGGCCCCATTGAGAGTTGGTCATCTGAGTGTCAAAGACAAGATCACTTCTGTAAATTGCATTCAGTTAAATTTGCAGTTTTGGGGCATGTGGTTCAGACCCTGGCTCTGCGTTGGAGTGGATTGGTGTGTCTGGCTCAATAAGACAGGATGCTGGAGTCCTAAGCTGGCAGGGAAAACAGGGGCCGAAGAAGTCTTGGCACCTAAGTTGGCAACCCCAAGGGGGTTTCTGTGCTCCAACCCGTCACACGGATGTCTTGGAGAACCCCAACTACCAGCCAGCCCAACACCTCCTCTGTGAGCACAGGATCTAGGCCAAAGGCAGGGTGAGAGGCATCATTCCTGGGACCTTCACCCAGATCACACAGCCCCTCAGCATCTGGTGAGGCTGCACCACCCGATTCTTTCTGTCCCAGGATCTCACCACCCCACGAATGTCTCCCCATTGACCGCTACCTTCCGCTCTCACTGGGGGGGGAGGGGGTGTCGATTTCCCTGAGCCCAGAAGAGTCCATGTAGAAATATGTGCTGGGGCCAGGAGTGGGAGCCTGTCGGCCACCCCGCTCATCTGGCTGAACAGCTCCATGGCCAAGTGACCCAGGAAGGTGGCTAGACACTGGAGCCTTTCCGCAGGGCCAGACTGGTTCCGATTGCCAGCCTTCCCAAAGGCTGCGAGACAGGCATCTAGATCTTCCCCCTCTTTAACCTGGGGCAGCAATTTAGTATTGAGGTTCCTTGTGGAATTGGTGCCCTGAGGTCCATCCCTACTCATCCCTGGACGGAGTCTTCTGCCTCTCAGCTCAACCATCGCCAGTTCATGCTGCTGCTGTCTCTCCTGCTGTTCTGCTTAATGCCTTCCTTGTCTCTCACGGTCCTCTGACTCCTTCCATCTGTCTCAGATTCACCGACGGGGAACCCAGTGGAGACCCCCGGCTGGTCAAGAACATGGGTCTCTGGGACACCCAGCTGCTCCCAGCCTCTCTTGCGGCCCCAGCTGGGTCAGGAACTGGCTCCTTGGAGCGATCCTCCTCTTCCAACTGAGCAATCAGCTGTGCCTTAGTGAGCTTTCCAATGCGCATCTCTCTCTCTCTGCTCAGCGCTACAATGTCCTTCTTTGTAGGAGGTGGTTATAGGCCATCTCCATGCTGTTCCCAAGTGGTCGCAGACTCACAAGCCTGTGGGCTCTCAGCTCCCCACGATTCCTGGGAGGAACCCCTTCAGTGTGACAGCCCTTCTCGGGGGGGGGGGGGGGGAGGGTGTCCCCTCTCTCTCGAGGTTAAGCCATAGGCTCCTCCGCCTCCTGGAACCTCACCTCTTGGAGCCTTCAGCATGCCTGTCTCTCACTAATCCCCCTTTGTTTTAGTGCTCCCGAGTCACTTACTGCAGGATGCTCTGCCCTCGGGGTGCAGTTTATCCCACCACTGCCAGCACTTGTCACCGAGTCACTGGGGCGATGCTCTGGAACTCCTCCATTTGAAGGCAGTCAGGATTCTGGGGGAGCATGCCTCCTCTCTTTGAACATAGTGTCTCAAGGGCAAGAAGGTTACACAGCTTCGACTTTCCTGGGTCTGACCTCGGAGCATTCAGCATCCCCTTCCACACTGTGTGCTTCCTGCAGCAAGTCTGCCCAAGCGGGGCTCCTGGAAAGCCAGAGGGCCCTGCGCTCCAACTCCGCAGTCAGACGTGACTCTCGGCAAGCTGGTAAAACAAACAGGAACACCGCGTAGAACAGAACTTGTTAGCATGGAACTCAGTGACTTTCAGACAAGTCCATCTTGTGGGGAGGGGAGCCCAGAGCCAGAACTCTGGTCCTCCCCCTGCACCCCACGGCAGTCAAGACCAACTTGCTTCCAGCTGCCTGGCCCGTGCCCTGCCCGTTGCTCCTCCTCCGGCCTCTCTCTCTCACTTCCTGGGCCAAGAGTCACCCGGTTGAATCCCTCTCCTGGGTATCAGGTTACGAAGGGGGCAGTCATAGCATCCGTGCAGGCAGCTGACTCAGCCACCCGCAAAAGTCACACACTGTTATTCCCACCAGCTAGACATTGGTGCAATACACGGGGAAACTGAGGCACACACAGCATTCATGCAAAACAGTAAGGCTCACATACAACTTAATAGGGAAAATCCCCACTTAATCACACTGGCACCCATAGGACTGGGAGAAGTAGTTACCCCACCTGTTGTTCGCGTACTGGGAAATGCCCCAGCAATCAACCAGGTTCTCTCCTTTCACGTTGCGGTATGGGAGGAGAGTGACGGAACCCCTGGACTTGATGAGGGATAGAATGGGAGGGGAAGGCCTCCCCAAGGGGAGAATCGGTGGTGGAGTATGTCCTGACTTTCCGGGAAAAGCTCACTGAGCTCGTGGACTTGGCCAGGGCGAATCTAGCCAGGGCCCAAGGGCAGAAGAAGGTCTGGTACGACTGCTCAGCACATGCCCGCTCCTATGCCACTGGGGACCAGTGGATGGTTCTCATTCCCGTGAGAAAGAACAAACTACAAGCTGCCTGCTACGGCCCCTTTAAGGTCATCAAGCAGCTGAATGAGGTGAACTATGTAGTGGAACTGTCTAATTGGGCTCACAGCCACCGGGTGTACCATGTCAACATGATGAAGTCGTATTTTGACATGGATCATTTGGTACTGGCCGTGTGTGGCCGGTGGGAGGAGCAGGGAGATGATCCCTTGGTGGATCTATTCCCTGAGTCAGGGGCCGACCCTTCGCTGGAATCAATTCCCCTCCCTGACCAGCAAACCCTTGCACAGCAGGCAGAGATCCAAGGCGCACTGTGTTCCTAGCAGCAGCTGTTCTCCAACCGTCCTGGGCTCACTAACCCGGCTGTCCTCCAGGTGGAGACAGGAGCCGATCCTCCTGTAAGATGCTCCCCTTTCAGGGTCACTGGAAAAACAGCCCAAGGACCTGGAGAGAGAGGTCAAGGACATGCTGGCTTTAGGGGTGATCCAGCTATCCTCCAGCCCTTGGGCTTCTTCCGCGGTGTTGGTCCCCAAGAAGGATTGACTAATTCGGTGTTGTGGGGATTACTGGAGGTTAATGCCATCACCAAATTTGATGCCTACCCCATGCCTAGGCCTCACGAGCTCTTAGACAAGCTGGGATGCGGGGGGTTCGTTATCTCACTACTATGGATCTCACCAAGGGCTACTGGCAAGTACCTTTGGCTCTGGCTGCCTGGCTGAAATCTGCTTTTATCACCCTATTGGGATTATGTGAGTTCCTGGTCCTACTTTTTGACCTAAAGGGGGCACCTGCCACCTTCCAGCACCTGGTGGAAAGCCCTTTATGGTGTTCACCAATGCCTCAGACACAGGGCTGGGTGCAGTGCTAATGCAGGTTGACGGAAAGGGTGTGAGACAGCCCATTGTGTACCTGAGCAGGAAGCTGCTGCCTCAGGAGCAGAACTATGCAGCCATAAAAAAGAAATGCCGTGGGGCCCGTAAAAAAAAGTTGCAGGCATATCTATTTGGGCGGCGCTTCACCCTTGTGGATGAAACGAACTCCAGTCTCAGGTTGGAGGGAAAAAAATCAGAGACATCTTTATTCAGGACATGCAATTGCAAGGGAAGAACACAGCTGACAGAGAGCATCTCTGCCTCAGTTTCTTCAAAGTACAAGCAATATCACACAAGCATTTATACATTTTAGTGATATGCATTAATTAAAAACATCTGCAGTTTGTTTATGTTATGTCCTGCCCATTCCTGTATTTTCTCACTTCTGTTCTGAAAACATTGCTATCTCAAGGCTGGGTCACGTTGCCTCTACTCTGCTGTCGTCCCACCCGTTTCTGACGTGAGCTCTGCTTCTACAGGTCCCGCGATATTAGGCTAAGATTTAGCATGACAGTTGCTCTGTTTCGTAGAACTGAGAGGCCTATATTTAAGTCGTTTAACCCTGTTTCCACACCGTGTACACCGACCATTCGCCCCTGACATAGATGCACCAGATGAAAGGGGCCAATGCCAAGCTCCTGAGGTGGAGTCTCCAGCTTCAGGATTATGAGATGGAGGTGATTCATGTTAAGGGGAGTGCCAACGTTCTAGCCGATGCTTTGTCCCGGAGAGTGGGGCCTGAACTTCCTCAGGCCACTGGCTAAATTGGCCCCACTCAGTTCGGTCTCGGAGGAGGAGAGATGTGACAAAGTGGGGTTTTATTCATCTTGTTATGTTGCATGTGAGTCTTACTGTGTGTACCTTAGTTTCCCAGTGTACTGTACCAATATTTACGTGGTGGGAATTGGGTATGTGATTTTTGTTGAGGTGAAGCTGCCCAGCTGTTTACACGTATGTAACCTGAGACCCAGGAGGGGGGATGGGACCAGGTGACACCTTTTGTCCGGGAAGCAAAGAGGAGTGTTACCAGATTTGCCCATTACTTTGGGGTATGCTCATTTATTTGGGTTACCCTTCTGGGGGGGGGGGGGGGGGGGGGGCGGGGTTGTGTTTCTGTAATTCTATCAATGTACTGCTTCAGAGTAGCAGCCGTGTTATTCTGTATCTGCAAAAAGAAGAGGAGTACTTGTGGCACCTTAAAGACTAACAAATTTATTAGAGCATAAGCTTTCGTGGACTACAGCCCACTTCTTCGGATGCATATAGAGTGAAACATATATTGAGGATATATATATACACGCATATATACATATATACATATGTGTGTATATATATATATATCGCCTCAATATATGTTTCACTCTATATGCATCCGAAGAAGTGGGCTGTAGTCCACGAAAGCTTATGCTCTAATAAATTTGTTAGTCTCTAAGGTGCCACAAGTACTCCTGTTCAATGTACTGCTTGTGTCATGTGTGTTTTAATATGGAACTCTACTTCTCCCTTATGCAAGTCCCCTCCCAATGGGGTTATCCTGCAGGACCTAGGTTCCCAAGGGCTGGATTCCTCCAGCCCCAGAACTGGATGAACACATGCACACCCACACATACATTAACAGAGCAAGTCTGAGCGGACTGGGTCAACAGGGCCGGCTTTAGGCCAATTCCCCCGAATCGGGCCCCGCACCTAAGAGGGCCCCATGCCTGCGCCTAAGATGGCCCCGCGCCTTAAAGAAGAGCACCTAGCTTTTTAATTTTTACTCACCCGGTGATGGTCCGGGTCTGTGGCGGCACTTCGGTGGCGGGTCCTTCACTTGCTCCGGGTCCTCGGTGGCATTTTGTTGGCGGGTCCTTCACTGCCGCGGAAGATCCGGAGCGTGTGAAGGACCTGCCGCTGAAGTGCCGCCAAAGACCCAGACCGCCACTGGGTATTTGAAGCGGGCCCCGCACTTCCTAAAGCCGGCCTTGCAGGTCAATCAGCACTTTCAAGTTGACCCCCTTATATGCCCCTGGGCTCAACGGACTGGGTCAAGCAGCACTTTCAAGCTGCCACCCTTATGTGTCACAGATTCAGCACTGGGCTAGGACTAGAGGCTAGGGGAGATGTCTCTGTTCTCCATTCTTTATGCAAATGGAGATGTCTTAATGTTGTCACCCTTGTCAGGAGGGGTCTAGGTGTGTCTCCAAACACCCTTCACTGCTCTCTGCAAGCCTTTTCTCTGATCAGTTTTGGTTCAAGGAGAGACTGGTGTGGGGAGTGTCTTTCATGAGTCAGACAGGCTAGATACTGCACCCTGGTTCCCCAAGAACACAGAGCTGACTGGTATCATGTCCTTCCGCTGATGGGGTGCTTGTGCTGAGCGACTGTCCCCATCACATCCTTACTCCGTGGTACCGGGTCTGATCTTCCATCGATTGCAGCCGCTGCATCTGTCGTATCCAACAAACCAGCAGAACCATATCAATGGCTATTATAATTTGGAAACCAATGATCACCACAATGGGGTGAAGCATGATATTCAAAAGACCTGTTGCAGAGGGGCTCCACCCAAGCAAAGTCTCCCACCAGGCATGATGGCCTGTGTTTTTAACTGTGGCAGCAAGCCTAGAGATCTCCTGATTGTGGTGTTGAATCTTGAGTTTGCCATTCTCCCCCAAATTTCTGAACCTTTGCAGCTCAGCTTGTAAAGAGGGATGAGTTAATAGTCCCTTAATGGCAGTGAGACCCATTCCCAGTGAAATGGGGGAACCTCCTTGTAGAACTCAGGGTAGGCTTTCAAATATTGTTCAGTCCATATAGGCACAGTGAACTTAATATCACAACTAATAATGGTTGTTACATTACAGAAACTGCGATTAACGTCAGGCACCATGGGTTGGACCCAATGTCCATTAATCAATACAACATTACATCTTGTCTTTACACACACCCATGCTTTACCAACATAAACAATAACAGACCCCTCTTCCTGGATAACATCGAAGCAACAATGAGACTTATTCCCAGGTTACTCATTCAGCCCAACCCTTATGGCTAGTTCCAATCAAGGGAGCACATGCAAGTGCTATGTGAGAGATATTCATGCCTTCTAAGTGAATTTGAACCTCCTCTAGAGAAGTCTGAGGTTGAAGAACCAAATGTTCTTGTTGATTCAATTTCAACACATGGGGTCCTGAAATTTGGTCTCTTAAACGTCAGAGGGGAGCAAGATTTGTGATCAGAGGTTGAAATTTAAAATTGTTTTTTGTTGTTGGCCCAATTCTACTCTGTACAAATGAAATCCCCCTGAAATGGCAATATGCTCATAGAATTTAAACCAAATTGCTGGCATGAGCTTGTCACAGTATGTGCCCTGTAATGGAATCACCCAGTCTGGGAGACCTTGCTGAGTCAGGTCATGTCCAGATAAAGTCCAGTTCAGCAGTTCCCACTTTACGAGGAATCATGTGATATTTTTGCCTGCTGGCGTGATCCGAGACAACTTCAGTTCATCTCTGGGTAACAGAGATGTCTGAGTTCCAATGACAATGATGACACGTAGGGGCATGGTTATTCCCCAAACAGCAGATGAAACCAGGGCTACCCTGCACCTTTCACCACCCAGGAGGCTGTCACTGGGTGTGCTTGTCCCGTTCATACTGGTAGTGACTCTGCAGGGCCAGGGGGTTGCTCCCATTTCCATAGAATCCATGCATGTGGCACAGCTATTTTGCATCCTTGGCTCCAGCTGGCAAGCACCTCCAGAGGTTCAGAAGGCTCACAAGTACAGCATAGAGCCTGGACAGCATCAGACTCCAGACACTTAAGAACAGCAGGGTGCTGGTGCACCAGGGTGGATGTCATGTCTCATGTACTGGACCTGTGAGGGGACAGAGAAGAGAGGAAAAACTTCCCACACTCCCCCCGTACATACTGGGAACTCTGGGACCAATATTACAGGGTGAACATGAAGTAGTGACCTACGTAAGGGTGGCCATAATAAGTCAAGGACTTTTCTGGACTTTTCCTGTCTTAACATCAGAGTAGGCACTGACCAGCCCCCTCGATGCGTATTTTCCAATGGCTCAAAGCCGGCCAAGAAGGGTGGCCGACAGGATGGAGAAAACAGTCTTGAGGGGCAGGTGGTTTATCCTTCCATTCTTTGAGCTGTGCAGAATGAAACCATTTCTGCCAGGGTTTCCCACTTTTCCCATTAAGGATTTCTACATGACAAACACTCAGGCTAGCCTGATTCACAGTAGAGCAGCAGCCATTGCAGGGGTGTGTAAAGAGCTGCTTAGCAGTGACAGAGGCAGTGTTGGTTTAGTGTTGATTTTAGTATGGCTTCCACCCCGGATCTTTCTAAAACAAAGTCAGTGGATTTATACACAGTTGAGAAACTTTGGCAGCTAGAAACTGAACCAAATTTCTCAGCACCTACACTGTTGCTTGCTACAGGCAATGACTCATTCTGAGCTAACTCACTTCCACACCCTTCAGTTACAGCAAACTGCTTGCAAAAGCTAGCATGAGATTTTATTCCTTCAGGAGCACTTTTAGGCAACATTTCATTTTCCCCAGAAATTTTGTCTTTTCCCTTTTTAACTAGGGGTTTTGTGATGTTGCACTCTATATGATTTTATAAATATATGCTAATGAGTGAATATAATGTAACTGGAATATGCTTCATGCAAAAGATCTCTTGTAAGGTAATATTACAAAGCTTATAATCTACTGAGTGTGATCATCCTATTTGTATAAATGTACCACTCTTGTATCTGAACCTAGAAATATGAAATATAACTCTGAGGGCCAATTGTAATTATGCAAAGTGTGGGCCATTAATGGTGGTTTGGAATCTTGATGACTCCCATTAACCAGGACAATTGACTGCAGATGGCTCTGTTTTACCAGTAAGTCTTCCTGTATACGTGTGTGCTGGTAAGGGGTAATGAAGTCTTACAGTGATATGTGATAATGTCACCTGAACTGAAATGCATCTTTAACCTGGTGCTTTTCCATTGAGAAAAGCGGGGGGGGACCCAGAGGGACAAAAGATTCCCGCCTTATGCAAAAGATATGTAAGCAGAATCAGGATGAGCTCTACCCTGATATCTGGGGGTGAATTGTGGCGAGTGTGGAAAAGAACTTCAGGGGCTGATCTTGTTTACATAGGCACACCCACCCCGCCTAGCATGAGCCCAGGGTAGCCCAAAATGGTCACTTTGGCTGCTGTGTGAGCCCCAGTTTCTCTGTTATTGGGGGTAGGAGGAATAAAGTGTTGTTACCTTGATTATGTGAATCAAGGACAATTAAACTGTTTTATGACAGAGGGTCTTACCGTCAGCTAAGTAGTACTCACTAGACAAGGGACATGGGTTCTAAAACCCAGTGAATTGCAAGGAAGGATTTTGATTCCATTAAGAGTCTAGCTAGAGACTGCTGAGCCGAATTCACTTTGGGCTAATGGTGCACCAACACTGGGGCACCTACTATAAGCTGAAATCACTAAAAGCTAAAATTAGTGATCTGAGATCACTGAGTGCTGTGTTAACTAGTGGGGGAGCCTGAAGATATATTGCTAAGTGGCTAGCAGAGCGGAGCAGTTTGTGGGAGGGTTGGAGTGGCTCACGGGATGGCTGGTGGAGCGGAGCCATTTGTGGTGAAGGCTGCAGCAGAACTCCACGGAGAGGTGGGGCAGTCGACCCCGGACCACATAAGGTGCCCCTTAACACCCCATGTGCCCCCCCCCATTTCCACCAAGGCTGGGGGGGGGGTAAAACTCTGCAGATAAACTTTTGAACGCTGGGGCGGCACTGACCAGGGACAGAGACGTTTGGGTTGTTGGACTTTGGGGTGATTGGACTTAAGACCCTGAGGGGAAAAGGACACTGCCAAACTTACTTGGAGGTGGGTCTTTTGCTCCTGGTTTGTATTATGAATCCTGTTTGTGGTGTTTCCCCAACATAATGCCTCATTGTTTCCCTCCTTTATTAAAAGGCTTTTTGCTACACTCAGACGCCGTGCTTGCGAGAGAGGAAGTATTGCCTCCTAGAGGTGCCCGGGGGGGTGGTATGTAATTGTCCCAGGTCACTGGGTGGGGGCTCGAGCCACTGTTGCATTGCATTATTGAAACGGAACCCCTAGATACTGAACCTGGCCCTTGTTGCTGCCAACTCAGAGGGGCAGAAGGGTTACAGATATATAAATGTGTGGAACAAAACAGAGGGGAGAGCCAGCATGAGGAATCCCCTAGCTGCCACCTGAGCTGGAACAAGAGCTGTACTAGGGGAAAGAATTGTGCCCAGGCCTGGAAGTGTCCAGTCTGAAGAAAAAAACTTACTGAAGCATCTCTAAGGGTGAGATTAC
Source organism: Trachemys scripta elegans (assembly GCF_013100865.1). Taxonomy (NCBI): domain Eukaryota; kingdom Metazoa; phylum Chordata; order Testudines; family Emydidae; genus Trachemys; species Trachemys scripta. The sequence continues at coordinate 51,971,716 of NC_048304.1, read as the reverse complement.
CTGTATTCAGTTTGATTAGACATAGAATTGCGTTTTTATTTTATGTTGCTTGGTGACTTACTTTTTTCTGTCTGTTACTTGGAACCACTTAAATCCTACTTTCTATATTTAGTAAAATTCCTTTTTACTTATTAATTAACCCACTCACTTGGGTGGGCAAACAGCTGTGCATATCTATCAGTGTTATAGAGGGTGAACAATTTATGAGTTTACCCTGCATAAGCTTTATACAGGGTAAAATGGATTTATTTGGGTTTAGACTCCCCCACTGGGGCAGCTGAGTGTTAAAGGCAGGAACACGTCCGTAAGCTGCTTTCAGTAAAGTGTGCAGCTTAGGGACATGGTTCAGTCCTGGGTCTGGGTTTGCAGCAGACTAGTGAGTCTGGCTCAAACCAGGCAGGGCACTGAAGTCCTAAGCTGACAGGGCAGGAAAGCAGGGGCAGAAGTAGTCTTGGCACATCAAGTGGCAGCTCCCAAGCGCGGGGTTCTGTGATCTAACCCATCACAGGTTGATCTACACAAACATCTTGCTGAGCATCTTTCTGGGTTTCAGTTGAGTCCAGAATGACTTCTGAGACAACTGACATATCCTCAATCAGCATAAGCTGAGACGCAAATTCTATCTGCTTCTCAGACAGAAGATTGGAGACAAACTCTCCCCCAGCAGATAAACTGCCATTCTTAACAAACACAACGTTTGGCATTTCCCCGCCTTTGCTCCCAGACAAGCGTTTGGAGATTTGGGTAGCTCCCTTCATGGGCAAGTCATTATCCCCAACAGACACAGGCTTAGGAATACTTCCTTCCTGGGTTTTAGTTGAGTTCAGAACCACATCTGGCACAACTGACAAATCCTCGGTCAGCGTAAACTGAGAGGTACTTTCTGCCTGCTCCAGAGACAGAACACTGGAGACATTTTCTCCCCCAGCAGTTAAACTGCTTTTCTGACTAGACAAACAGTTTGACCTTCCCTCCCCCTTGTCACAGACCACATAGCTGTTCACAGACAAACACTGGGAGATTGGGATGGCTTTTTTAACAGGCAAATCGCCACTCCCAAGAGACAAATCATTGGAGACAGTTTCTCCCGCATACCCGCTGAGCTGAACCTGTTTAGTAGTGGGTCTCCCTTCGGCGATCCTGTCCGCTATCAATTGGGCTAACATCCCTGGGTTCCCCACTGTAGCCCTCACAATGGGTCTCCTCCATACGTCGTACTGACATCTTGCGATCTGCTGGAGAGGCCCGTGGGGAACCGGGCACCCCTACTGATCGTCAGACTCCCAGAGACTCCACTCAGAGGAGGGGACAGGGATCTGGCTTTGACAGGGAGTGGGAGTGGGGGATGCATTCCATACCGGGGCAGTGGGTTGTGTGGGAGCTCACTGCATTAACTCCCATTTTCCGCATGACCTGAGACAAAGCATTAATCAGGATGCTGAGGGGCTGGCGATCATATTTTCCCTTATCCTCCCCTAAATTCACCAGCTCCTTCCAAATCATGTTCCTAAGGCCTGGTCCCCACTAAGCCCCCACTTCGGACTAAGGTACGCAAATTCAGCTACGTTAATAACATAGCTGAATTCGAAGTACCTTAGTCCGAACTTACCGCGGGTCCAGACGCGGCAGGAAGGCTCCCCCGTCAATGCCGCGTACTCCTCTTGGCGAGCTGGAGTACCGGCGTCGACGGCGAGCACTTCCGGGATCGATTTATCGCGTCTTAACCAGACGTGATAAATCGATCCCAGAACATCGATTGCCTGCCGCCGGACCCTCCGGTAAGTGAAGACGTACCCTAAGGGTCTTCTTGGGTCGGCGCTCCCCAGGGTTGTGGGAGGTAGGGGAATTAGGATTGGGAGGGCACCTGGCAGAGTGAGGACCATTATTTGTAAATGTGATAGCCTGCACGGGCTCTGAGGTAGTCCTTTTGCTGACCTGTCTTTTTAGGTAAGCTTCTGGGGCCTCTCCTGGTTTCTGCTCTTCCATTATATATACAGTTTTTTAAAGGAAGATACAGGCAGTAATATTTTAAGAGCACTCATCATCCATTCCCGGGGTCCAGTGGCAGTCCGTTCCCAAGAATCTATGCCTATGTCTAGAGCCTCTGCATCACAAGGTGAGGCACATAACTGAGCCAATTGCATTAAGTCCATGCCATTGGCAGAGGGGTACATTTGCCAAACACTGGCCAGCCATGCAACGTCTGTGTCACGGTTCAGGGGCCCCAGTCTCTCAGCAATAGCCTTGGCTTGACTAGGAGACCACCTTACTACGTCCGTGGCCAGTTCTGTTGTGGGAAGATCGGCTCCTGCAACTATGTGTTTAACCTCCCTTGTGGAAACAGGGACAACATTATGCATGTGTGGCCAATCGGGGTTAAATGGATTTTTGGGGACAGCATCAGGGGGTATCTTTATTTTCCCAGGGGGCTCCAAATCACAATCCTCTCTTAACCTTACAGTTACTACCACCCCCTTATGGGCACTAAGTTGCGCATGCTAATCTTTGCCTCACACTCCTGATGGTCTGCTGCTGCCTTTGCTTCCATGTTCTCTTCTGCCAAGAAGCGAGTTGCAGCTCTTGCTTCTTCTAACAGAACTTTTGTGTGTGTTAACTCTTTCCTATACTGTTCTGCATTCCCGCTTGCCTTGTCTCTCTCCTCTTGTATATCCTTAAGTACGGTCACCATTCTGAGCTTTTCTGCTATCCGTTCACACCATCTGTCTCACATTTATTCAAATGCTGTTGTAACTGTTTTTTTCTCAAGCTCTAGTTCCTGCCCTCTCTTTACCATTTCAACCATGTCCAGACATGCATAAAATAATGTCTATGCAGCAGCTGCATCCTTTGCACTCCCACGTGGCTTAAAGGTTGTGCAATATTCAAAGCTCAGACTAGCTTCAGTCAGGGATTCACACCCTTAAAACACCCCCTTTCCCAAGGGCATTTCCCCTTCTTCATTACCCATCTCTCTAACCTGTTGGTTTTCTCCTGTCTGAAGCGAGCAGCAAAAAGGTCTTTTTCAGCCATCTCTATTTCCTTATTACACAGTTCTACAGGTATTCTAAGCACGATTCTTAACAGAAGGTTACCAAATAGTGTATGAGAGACAGACCTTGCTAAAGGAGCTTGGTCTGAAAAAGGAAAAGAAAGAAAGCTTTCTCAGATCCGTGCCTCAGCTTCCCTACTCCACAGCAACTACTCAACAATTACCATGTGATTAAGCTCATGTATTTCCCGCGTTTTTGTTATCAGATGTGCCCATTACTTTGGGGTATACTCCTTTATTTGGGTTACTCTTTGGGGGGGGGGGAGGGATCTGTAATTCTATCAATGTTTTGCTTGGCTCATGGGTGTTTTCATATGGAGCTCTACTTCTCCCTGCTGCAAGTCCCCTCCCCATGGAGCTATCCTGTGGGACCTAGGTTCCCTAGGGTTGGGTTTCTCCAGCCCCAGAAACAAATGAACGAACACACACACACACACACACCCTGAGAGGACCGGGTCAATCAGCACTTTCAATCTGATCCCCTTCTATGCCCCAGGGCTCAATGGACTGGGTCAAGCAGCACTTTCAAGCTGCCACTCTTATGTGTCAGAGATTCAGCATGTCCCTATCCCCACTCTCACATCACAATTGTACTGACAGTAAACTACTTGATGAGCAAACCCCGCAGTATTTTGGGCACTGCAGGGATCTTTAGCTTAGGTAAAAGAAGCATTGCTGTAGAGTAAATGGGGGAAGCTAAAAACACAAAAGAGTAAAGTTCAGAGAGAGAGAGAGAGAGAGAGAGAGAGAAGCAACCAGCTTAACCATAAAACTTATTTATTGAATAACAGTGATCACTACACAAGAAGGGCTAAAACAACATATATTATTAAAGGTTAATACCTAAGATAGAAAGAAAACAAAGTGAGAGAAAGAAGAGGATCTCACTGCTCCCTGAATCTTGAATTGGTCGGGGTTGCCAGATGATGGTGGTAGCTCAGGGTCCTGAGTGCTGGAGACAGGCAGAGCCCCCAGCATGATCAGTCAGGAGATGGAGTCCCAATGGAACTGATGCAGAGTTTGGGTCTATGCATCAGAACACTTAGGCCATGGCTACACTTGCAGCTGTAGAGCGCTTTGGGTTAAACCAGCCTTCGTAGAGTGCACCAGGGAAAGCACTCCACCGTCACGGCACTTGAAGCGGCATTTGGAGTGGTGCATTATTGGCGGCTATCCCACCGAGCACCTCTTCCCATTCTGGCGCTGTGGCTTGCGGGAAGGGGGCGTGGGGTCCGGGGCATTCTGGATCCTGTCCCAACACCCTGTGATGCATCACTTTGCACCCCAGCAATCCCTGTGTTTCTGTCCACATTTGGCGCCATCTTTCAACGGTTTCTGTGCAGAGTGCGCTTTGTCTTGTCTTTCGGTCTGTGGGAATGGAGCCCGGACTGCTGCGGAACATGCAAGTTACTGCTTAAGATCCAAAGTGACAGTGAGGAGTCCGACGATGATATCGAGTCACGTAACACATACAACATGAAATTGCTTGTCTCGTTCACGGACATGCTCTCCACCGTGGAACGCCGCTTTTGGGTTTGGGAAACAAACACTGAGTGGTGAGATCACATCGTCCTGCAAGTCTGGGATGACGAGCAGTGGCTGCAGAACTTTCGGATGAGAAAAGCCACTTTCATGGGACTGTGTGCTGAGCTCGCCCCCACCGTGCGGTGCAAGGACACGAGATTGAGAGCTGCCCTGCCGGTGGAGAAGTGCGTGACTATCGCAATCTGGAAGGAGGCAACTCCAGACAGCTACCGATCAGTCATTAACCAGTTTGGAGTGGGAAAGTCGATGGTTGGACTTGTGTTGATGCAAGTTTGCAGGGCCATTAATCGTATCCTGCTCAGAAGAACCGTGACTCTGGGTAACGTGCATGACATTGTGGCTGGCTTTGAACAAATGGGTTTGCCTAACTGCGGAGGGGCGATAGATGGGATGTATATGCCTATTCTGGCACCAACCCACCTAGCCTCCGAGTATGTTAACCGAAAGGGATATTTCTCCATGGTTCTCCAGGAGCTTGTGGATCACCGTGGTCATTTCATTGACATTAACGCAGGCTGGCCCGGAAAGGTGCATGACGCACGCATCTTTCGGAACGCTGGCCTCTTCAAGAAGCTGCAAGTCGGGACTTTTTTCCCAGACCAGAGGATCACTGTAGGGGAAGTCGAAATGCCCATTGTGATCCTTGGAGACCCTGCTTACCATTTATGCCATGGCTCATGAAACCATACACAGGGAGCCTGAACAGCAGCCAGGAACGGTTCAACTACAGGCTGAGCAGGTGCCGAATGACTGTGGCGTGTGCTTTTGGCCGTTTGAAGGGCTACTGGCACTCTTTTTATGGGAAGTTGGACTTCGCCGAAGACAGCATCCCCACGGTTATATCCGTGTGCTGTACCCTCCATAATATTTGTGAAGGGAAGGGTGAAAGCTTCACTCAAGGCATGAGCCTCAGACGTTCAACACCTGGAGGCTGAATTTGCACAGCCAGAGAGCAGGGCTATTAGAGGGGCCCAGCGTGGGGCTGCAAGGATTAGGGATGCCTTGAGGGAGCAATTTGAGGCTAAAAGCCACCAGTAATGGCTGGTGCTCTGCACGGGAGTTAAGTGCAGTGGTTGTGTTTGGTACACTAACTTGCAGTGCTTGTTGCTTTCCTGGGCTAAGGTATATTTTGCATTATGCACTAATAAAGTATGTTGTCAAAGTAAAAAACTCCATTTATTGAAAAGAAAATTCATTTATTGAAAAAAAAAACCAAACAAACAAAAAAACAAAGTAACGCAGAAATACCAAAAGGGAAAGGGGGTGGGGTGGGGTGGGGACTGGTTCACTCATAGGCTTGAGTATGTCCTGATTTCATACTCTTGAATCCTGTCTGGCATGCTGTGCACTGAGTGCTGCACTTCAGGATGGCTATAAGGCATGTTGAAGAGGGTTGAATGCAGTGAATGAGGGTCGTAGTTTTCGTGGGTGGGTGGTGAAGCTACGGGTGTAGGAGGCAGCTGGGGGTGGTAAGAACCCGGATGTTGGGGAAAGTGGGTTGGAGGGGACATGGGGGCACAAGGGGAAGAGTTTTGGGACAAGGGTTGCGGGGTGTGTGTGTGAATGCAGTAGTGTTCCACCTGCATGGCGATGAATGCCTGGATAGATTCCGTTTGCCGCTCCATTATGCTAATCAGCCGTTCCATGCTTTGCTGCTGGTGTGTCACGTTTTCCTGGCGGATCCTCCTTTTGCTCTCCCTCCACTTCTGTGCCTTTCGAGGACTGCTGCATGACTTCTTGCAGCATGTCTTCTTTGCTTTTACGTGGCCTCTTCCTAAGTCCGGTGATAAGAATGATGGCTGAGATCTCAAGGTTGCACCTATACAGGCAAAATGCAACACTTAACAGAAGCAGCATTGTACACACCAGACAGAGCAATGATTCCCCCGCACTTAAGGAGGGCAATCACAAAAACATACTTTGCCTGTCCCAAAATGAGCGCACATAACCTACGGGAGCCCCAGAAATGGTGAGTAAGCACAGGGTCCATGGGGACTGATTGTTTCATGGCTGCACTGTCCTCTAGGTTTCTGTGCCTTGGGGAGAGCCAACAGCTGCAGGGGGCACCTACACTGAACACTGTCCCAACATTCGCCACAGGTGTTAGTCCTGGAAGTTATCTCGCTGCTGAGGGTGACCAGGGAAGCAAGGGAGGGTCTTCTACTACAATGCGGCTTCTGCCCCGGCCCATATGCAGCTTGCCTGTGTGCAGAAATGGTCCCCCCTCCTTGCCCAAAGAGCCCGTACCTAAAAACTTCCTTCCCCAAAAGAAAGCCGCTTACCAGGAACGTCCTCTCTTGCTTGTCCTTCCCCAAGCACTGGATGCTGCGACTGGGTGCCTTCCTCCTGGCTCGAGAAGAGCTCCTGTCTGCATGCATCTAGGGATTCCGGGGTGTCTCCCCCCGCCTCAGCACTATCGCTCACGCTTTCCTCCTCCTCCTCTGCCCCCCCATTGCTGTGCTGGACTCGGAAGTGTCCATGGTGGTCGTTGCAGTGGAGGTGGGATTGCCCCCAAGTATCGCGTCCAGCTCTTTGTAGAATTTGCAGGTTGCAGGGGCAGCACCAGAGCGGCGGTTTGCCTCGTGGGCTTTGCGGTAGGCATTCTGCAGCTCCTTTACTTTAACACGACACTGCACCACATCCCGGTCATGGTCCCTGTCCATCATGGCCCTTGATATGTGCTCAAAGGTAATGTAATTCCTACGGCTGGAGCGCAGCTGGGACTGCACAGCTTCCTCCCCCCCAAACACTGATGAGGTCAAGCACCTCGCCATTGCTCCATACTGGGGATCACCTGGCGCGTGGAGGAATGTCCACATGGAAAAATGTGCTGAGAGCACTCCATGCCTAGTTGAGCAAGCAGGAAGGGGATTTTCAAAATTCCTAGGGAATTTAAAGGGTGGGTCTGATGCTTGGTCACTTGAGGACAGGGCAGCAGAGTTCAAAAGTGATGACCAGAGTGGCTAGAACAGGCATTGTGGGACACTTCCAGAGGCCAATCAGAGCTCATTAGGTGTCCACACTGGCACCGCAGCGCTCCAGCGAGAGCATAACAAACATTATTCCTCTCGGGGAGGTAGAGTACCAGGAGCGCTCCAGCCATGGAGTCAGAGTGCTCTACGTGCCTTGCCAGTGTGGACGGGGAGTGAGGTAGAGCGCTCTTGGCGGCTTTAACGCACAAGTGTTAGGTGGGCCTTAGGTGGGCATAGGTGGGGGTTTTTGTAGAGAAAATACAATGGTTCAAGAGAGAACACTAGATTTGTTTATGGGTAAACTGATGACCCCAGAGTTTTCTTTAGGCTAGACAATAGGAGCTGATCACTCTTGGCTATGGGTGGTGTTTTCTTCCAGGGAGCTCACAATGCAATTAGGCTGCTTCAGCATTTTGGATATCAATCAAGGATTCATTATTAGAATTAATCTGATAACTGCTGTCAAGGCTGGATCCCCACTTTGAACTTTAGGGTACAAATGTAGGGGCCTGCATGAAAAACTTCTAAGCTTAACTACCAGCTTAGCTCTGGTTCGGCTGCCACCATTTCAATGGATTCCCTTCCTGGGAAGCCTTGAAAAACCTTCACCAAATCCCTGGTGAAAACAAATTCAAAACCCCTTGGATCTTAAAACAAGGAGAAATTAACCATTCCCCTCCTTCCTCCCACCAACTCCTGGTGAATCAGTTCCAACCCCCCTGGGATCTACAACAGGGAGAAATTAACCATCCCCCCTCCTTCCTCCCACCAACTCCTGGTAAATCAAGATCCAAAACCCTTGGATCTTAAAACAAGGAAAAAATCAATCAGATTCTTAAAAAGAAGGCTTTTAATTAAAGAAAAAAGGTAAAAATCATCTCTGTAAAATCAGTATGGAAATTAACCTTACAGGGTAATCAAACTTAAAGAGCTCAGAGGACTCCCCTCTAGTCTCAGGTTCAAAGTACAGCAAACAAAGATAAACACTCTAGTAAAAGGTACATTTACAAGTTGAGAAAAACAAAGGAAAACTAACACGCCTTGCCTGGCTATTTACTTACAAGTTTGAAATAGGAGAGACTTGTTTAGAAAGATGTGGAGAACCTGGATTGATGTCTGGTCCCTCTCAGTCCCCGAGAACGAACACACTCTCAAACAAAGAACACAAACAACAGCCTTCCCCCCCAAGATTTGAAAGTATCTTGTCCCCTTATTGGTCCTTTAGGTCAGATGCCAGCCAGGTTACCTGAGCTTCTTAACCCTTTACAGGGAAAAGGATTTTGGAGTCTCTGGCCAGGAGGGGCTTTATAGTACTGTACACAGGACAGCTATTACCCTTCCCTTTATAGTTATGACAACTGCTGAGCTGGGTGTGTGCAGGCATAGGTTCATTAACATCTGGAGCAGAGATTCCCCCATGATGCAGTGCTTCCCTGCTTTTCTGGTCCCAGAGTTCCATGCGGTAATCTTTGTTCTCCATTCTGTATGCTAATGGAGATGTCTTAATGTTGTCACCCTTGTCAGGAGGGGTCTAGATGTGTCTCCCAATGCCCTTCACTGATTTCTGCAAGCCTTTTCTCTGATCGGTTTTGGTTCAAGCAGGGACTGTTGTCTGTGGGGGTGTCTTTCATGAGTCAGACAGGCTAGATACTGCACCCTGGTTCCCCAGGGACAGAGAGCTGACTGGTATCAGAGCAAGAGGGAGTGTCTGAGGTCGGGTCGCTGGAAGCTGGCAGTCTGCATGGCGGGACTGGAAGAGGGGGAATCCAGAGCATTTGGCCCAGGATTCCCAAGATGGACTTGGCTGAAAGTCACTGATTTCTGTGCTAGTAAGCGCTGATCTATGCTGTGTTCCTGTCGACTAATAAACCTTCTGTTTTACTGGCTGGCTGAGAGTCATGTGTGACAATGCCGCCCATGGGAGCCAGCTGAGGTCACTCAATTAGGGTGAACTGCAAATAGAACGGGGCAGACAAACCCCAAAAACTGGTGGATATTCCAATACTTAGATTTACCGAGCCAGTACAAAACAGCTTCTATAGTACCTCACTGGTTACTCTGAAGTCCAAATAAAGCAGTTTCCTTAAATTGCCCAGCCTCAGGCCTCCATCCAGACACACATGTCAGATATGATGATGATTAATGAAAATCTCATCTCATCATATAAAATAAAAGGTTCTTCCAACCCCAAAGGATCAGCCACATACCCAGGTTCAATTAGAACTTAGATCTTACCCAAAATACACGCTTATAGCCAATTTTTATTAACTAAACTAAAATTTATTAAAAAAAGAAGAGAGAGAGAGAGAGAGTGTGTTGGTTAAAAGATCAATATACAAATACATAGCAGAGATGAGTTTGTAGTTGCCAAAAGTCCTTTTAGAAATAGCCCACAGGTTATAGTCCAATGTCCATATTCAGGATGACTCCAGTCAGTGACTGGGGATCTCAATCCTTATGGCTCAGGGTTTCCCCTTCTTGAAACCCAAAGCAGATCTTCTTGAGATGAAGAAGGATTGTGTCCCAGGGTTTTTATACATATATGCTTTTGGCCTGAGAAAACAATAGGCTTAACCTCCCTTCTCCCAAACATCATGGCAATTAGCACAGGCTAATTTATCCATTAAACAGTTCAGATACAGATTACCACAACTTTTAAAGAGACTGTCAAATTGTGGAAGTCAACGAATGGCTACGCAGGTGGTGTTGGAGAGAAGGCTTTGGATTCTTCGACCATGGGATGGTGGTGTTCCAAGAAGGAGGCGTGCTAGGCAGAGACGGGCTCCACCAAACGAAGAGAGGGAAGAACATCTTCGCAAGCAGGCTGGCTTAACCTAGTGAGGAGGGCTTTAAACTAGGTTCACCGGGGGAAGGAGACCAAAGCCCTGAGGTAAGTGGGGAATTGGGATACCGTGAGGAAGCATGAGCAGGAGAATGCAAGAGGGAGGACTCCTGTCTCAGACCGAGAAAGCAGGACAATCAGCTAGTTATCTTAAGTGCCTATACACAAATGCAAGAAGCATGGGAAACAAGCAGGGAGAACTAGAAGTCCTGGCCCAGTCAAGGAACTATGATGTCATCGGAATAACAGAGACTTGGTGGGATAACTCACATGACTGGAGTACTGTCATGGATGGATACAAACTGTTCAGGAAGGACAGGCAGGGCAGAAAAGGTGCGGGAGTTGCATTGTAAGTAAGAGAGGAGTATGACTGCTCAGAGCTCTGGTATGAAACTGCAGAAAAACCTGAGTCTCTGGATTAAGTTTAGAAGTGTGAGCAACAAGGGTGATGTGGTGGTGGGAGTCTGCTATAGACCACCAGACCAAGGGGATGAGGTGGACAAGGCTTTCTTCCGGCAACTAGCAGAAGTCACTAGATCGCAGGCCCTGGTTCTCATGGGAGACTTTAATCACCCTGATATCTGCTGGGAGAGCAATACAGCAGTGCACAGACAATCCAGGAAGTTTTTGGAAATTGTAGGGGACAATTTCCTGGTGCAAGTGCTGGAGGAACCAACTAGGGGCAGAGCTCTTCTAGACCTGCTGCTCACAAACCAGGAAGAATTAGTAGGGGAAGCAAAAGTGGATGGGAACCTGGGAAGCAGTGACCATGAGATGGTCCAGTTCATGATCCTGACACAGGAAGAAAGGAGAGCAGCAGAATATGGACCCTGGACTTCAGAAAAGCAGACTTCGACTCCCTCAGGGAACTGATGGGCAGGATCCCCTGGGAGAATAACATGAAGGGCAAAGGGGTCCAGGAGAGCTGGCTGTATTTTAAAGAATCCTTATTGAGGTTGCAAGAAAAAAACACATCCCAATATGTAGAAAGAATAGTAAATATGACAGGCGACCAGCTTGGCTTAACAGTGAAATCCTTGCTGACCTTAAACGCAAAAAAGAAGCTTACAAGAAGTGAAAGATTGGACAAATGACCAGGAAGGAGTATAAAAATATTGCTCAGGCATGCAGGAGTGAAATCAGGAAGGCCAAATCACACTTGGAGTTTCAGCTAGCAAGAGATGTTAAGGGTAACAAGAAGGGTTTCTTCAAGTATGTTAGCAACAAGAAGAAAGTCAAGGAAAGTGTGGGCTACTTACTGAATGAGGGAGGCAACCTAGTAACAGAGGATGTACAAAAAGCTAATATACTCAATGGTTTCAGGAGGCAGAGGAGCTATGCTTAACCCCTGGGAGGGTGTGACCAGCGAGAAGGATTGTTGCAGTAATGGGGTCCCGATGGGGACTGCAGCGAGTGGTTTTAGAGGCAGAGGAGTCTGTGGCTTGACCCTGGGAGAGAGGTGGTGACCTGGAGAAAGGCTGGCACAGAAGGAGTTCTTCCTGGAAATGGTGGGGACCTGAGAGCACGCAGGCCGGCGAGTCCACAACAACTTGGGAACAGCAGGGAGATGTATAACCATCCCCTTAAGAGGGACCTTGTAGAGCTGTGCAAGGAGCAGGGGCTTCACAAAGGGAAGATCATCAAAGCACAGCTGATTGCTCAGCTGGAGCAGGAGGATCTCGCAGAGGAGCTGATCCCTGTCCCTGAGGAAAGCAGCCCGGCAGATGCAGTGCCGGTACTGGTGTCTGTCTGTCCCGGCTGGGAGTGGTCAGAGTGCTGTTGAGGGCACTCCTAGGCCCCGGTACTGGTGTCTGTCTGTCCCGGCTGGGAGTGGTCAGAGTGCTGTTGAGGGCACTCCTAGGCCCCTCCTACCTATGGCTGGGGAGGGGCTAGAAGCCACCAGGCGAACCCCAGGGACACCGTGACCCCCATGACCAGCAGGGGATCCTCACGGCCAAGCTCCCTGCTGCAGTGAGTGAGGGGGGACCCAGGACTACATGGAACTTTGATAAGAGCATCCTGTCCCAACTTAAGGAAGGGGAGGACATAGATGAATTCCTGATGACTTTTGAGAAGGCCTATGGGCTGCACAGAGTTGACCCTGCAGACAAGTTCCGGTTTCTCACCCCTTTACTGGAGCCCCAAAGCCGTATGGATGTACAGCCGAATGTGGAGGCAGGGGACTATGAACTGTTCAAAAAGGCCCTGTTACACAAGTTTGGGATGCCTCCCAAGGCGCACTCCCCTTACCATGGACAACCTCCATCTCATAATCCTGGAAGGACAGACTCCACCTCAGGAGCTCGGCATTGGCCCCTCTCATCTGGTGTAGCCATGTGTACACAGTGAAGCGCCGCTCAAATAGATCCGGCTGCAGCATTTTAAGAGCCCACTCCACGGCCAGGCATTCCTTCTCTATGGCTGCATCGATCTGCTCCCAGGGCAGCAGCTTCCTGCTCAGGTACATGATGGGGTGTTTCTTCCCCTCGGCACCGCACCCAGCCCATGGGCATTGGTGAACACCATAAAGGGCTTGTCAAAGTCTGGGTTTCGCAGTACCGGGCCCTTGACCAGATCCTCCTTCAGTGTGCAGAGAGCCCTCTGGCACTGCCCAGACCAGACCAGCTTGTCTGGCTTATCTTTCTTGCATAGCTCAGTGATGACAGCTGACACAGAGCTAAAGTGGGGCACAAACCTCTGATAGTGCCCCACCATCCCAATAAAGGCCTGGGCCAGTTTCTTAGTCTGGGGAGCAGGCCAGTCTCTGATTGCCCCCACCTTGGTCGGCTCTGGCTTTAAGCAGCCGCTCCCCACCTTGTGGTCTAGGTACAACCCCTCTGCCATCCCCACTTTGAACGTCCCAGCTTTTACAGTCAGCCCTGTATCCCGGAGGCAACTCAGCCCCCACTTTACCTGGGACACATGGTTGTCCCAGGTCTGGCTAACAGCACAAATATCATCAATGTCCACTAGGGTAAAACTCTCCATCCCCCTCAGTAACTGATCCACCTGGCGCTGGTAGGTGACCAGTGCCTCCTTGAGGCTGAAAGGTAGGACCAGGGACTTGTACAGCCCCAAAGGGGTGACAAAAACAGGTTTCAACCTGGCATCTGGATTGAAAGGCACCAATAGCCTTTGGTGAAATCCCTGGTCATGGGGTACTGAGTCCCTACCAACTAGTCTAGGATCTCATCAGGCCTAGGCATGGGCAGGCACCAGACATTTGTCCATCCCCAAGTCCAGGGCCACCTTCTGAAAAGGCTCCTCTATGACAGGCTGGTGTCTCAAGGCTGCTTTACCCTTGTCCCTGGCCTTTTGCACCTCTGGACAAGGCAGCCCTGGTTGGCAGCTGTCCCTCTCTGGCAGTGGTTCTCCACACTCAGCTGGGGTTACCGATCCCCCTGGGCTCAGCTTTGCCCCTGCTGTCCCAGTGATGGCAGACAGCAAGCCCGCTGCTATGCTCACAGCAGCAGAGCCAGCGTGAGCCACCTCCCGTGTGCAGGGGAGCGGGGAGCATCTCTCTGTCCCACTCAGCTCCAGGACTCTGGTTACAGACAGGCAAGTATCCTGAGCTTAGCAGCTCCTTTGTCCCTGCCAGCCAGATCATTTCCATTTTCACTGACTGGTTCAATCTCAGCTGATTGGTTCCCTGGATTCAAATTCAAATCCTCAGTCATTACAGGAGCAGGGCCTGGATCCTGTCCCAAATAGACAGTCAATCCCCAACAGGAGGTCACAGTCGATTGTGACGTTACTCTCTATATGATTTTATGAAAGTATGCTGATGAGTGGAACATAATGCAACTAAAATATGCTTCATGCAAAAATTCTCTTGTAGGATATCATTACAAAGCTTATAATCTACTGAGTGTGTTTATCCTATTTGTATAAATGTATCACTCTTCTATCTGAAACTAGAAATATGAAATAACTCTGCATAATTACAATAGGCCCTCAAAGTGTGGACCATTAATAGTGGTTTGGAATCTTGAGGGCTCCCATTAACCAGGATAATTGACTGTAGATGGCTCTGTTTTACTTGCAAGTCTTCCTGTATACCTGTGTGCTGGCAAGTGGGTAATGAAGACATATGCTCATGTCACCTGAACTGGAATCCATCTTTAACCTGGTGCTTTTCCATTGAGAAAGAGGGAGTGGGAACCCAGAGAGGGACAAAGGATTCCTGCCTTATGCAAAAGACGTATAAGTGGGTGGAACAGAACAAATTAGGGAGCCATCATGAGAAATCCCCTAGCTACCACCTGGGCTGGAACAAGGGCTGGACCAGAGGAAAGGATTGTGCCCAGATTAGGAAGGCATCCAGTCTGTGAAAGAAATTTATTGCAAACAGCTCTGAGGGTGAGATTTTAATCTGTATTCAGTTTTATTACTATACTAGGCTTAGACTTGCGTGTTTTATTTTATTTTGCTTGGTAATTCACTTTGTTCTGCCTATTACTACTTGGAACCCCTTAAATCCTACTTTCTGTATTTACTAAAATCACTTTTTACTTATTAATTAACCCAGAGTATGTATTAATAACCGGGGTGGGAGGCGCGCAAACAGCTGGGCATATCTCTCTATCAGTGTTATAGAGGGCAAACAATTTATGAGTTTACCCTGTACAAAGCTTATAAAACGGATTTATTTGGGATTTGGACCCCATTGGGAGTTGGTCATCTGAGTGTCAAAGACAAGATCACTTCTGTAAATTGCATTCAGTTAAATTTGCAGTTTTGGGGCATGTGGTTCAGACCCTGGGTCTGCGTTGGAGTGGATTGGTGTGTCTGGCTCAACAAGATGGTGCTGGAGTCCCAAGCTGGCAGGGAAAGCAGGGGCAGAAGTACTCTTGGCACCTAAGTTGGCAACCCCAAGGGGGTTTCTGTGCTCCAACCCGTCACACGGATGTCTTGGAGAACCCCAACTACCAGCCAGCCCAACCCCTCCTGTGTGTTGCACAGGATCTAGGACAAAGGCAGGGCGAGAGGCTTCATTCCTGGGACCTTCACCCAGATCACACAGCCCCTCAGCATCTGGTGAGGCTGCACCACCCGATTCTTTCTGTCCCAGGATCTCGCCACCCCACGAATGTCTCCCCATTGACCACTATCTTCCGCTCTCACTGGGCGTCCGAGGGGCCTGAGCCCAGAAGAGTCCATGTAGAAATATGTGCTGGGGGCAGGAGCGGGAGCCTGTCTGCCACCCCGCTCATCTGGCTGAACAGCTCCATGGCCATGTGACCCAGGAAGGGGGCTAGACGCCGGAGCCTTTCCACAGGGCCAGCCTGGTTCCGATTGCCAGCCTTCCCAAAGGCTGTGAGACAGGCATCTAGATCTTCCCCCTCCTTAACCTGGGGCAGCAATTTAGTATTGAGGTTCCTTGTGGAATTGGTGCCCTGAGGTCCATCCCCACTCATCCCTGGATGGATTCTTCTGCCTCTCAGCTCAACCATCGCCAGTTCATGCTGCTGCTGTCTCTCCTGCTGTTCTGCTTAATGCCTTCCTTGTCTCTCACGGTCCTCTGACTCCTTCCATCTGTCTCAGATCCACCGACGGGGAACCCAGTGGAGACCCCCGGCTGGTCAGGAACATGGGTCTCTGGGACACCCATCTGCTCCCAGCCTCTCTTGCGGCCCCAGCTGGGTCAGGAACTGGCTCCTTGGAGCGATCCTCCTCTTCCAAGTGAGCAATCAGATGTGCCTTAGTGAGCTTTCCAATGCGCAGCTCTCTCTCTGCTCAGCTCTACAATGTCCTTCTTGAGGTGGTTATAGGCCATTCCCATGCTGTTCCCAAGTGGTCACAGACTCACAAGCCTGTGCTCTCTCAGCTCCCCACAGTCATAGCATCCGTGCAGGTAGCTGAATCAGCCACCCACAAAAGTCACACTGTTATTCCCACCAGCTAGACATTGGTGCAATACACAGGGAAACTGTGGCACACACAGCATTCATGCAAAACCGTAAGGCTCACATACAACATAATAAGGGAAAATCCCCACTTAATCACACTGGCACCCATAGGACTGGGACAAGTAGTTACCCCACCTGTTGTTTGCGTACTGGGAAATGCCCCAGCAATCAACCAGGTTCTCTCCTTTCAAGTTGCTGTATGGGAGGAAAGTGAGGGAACCCCTGGACTTGATGAGGGATAGAATGGGAGGGGAAGGCCTCCCCAAGGGGAGAATCAGTGGTGGAGTATGTCCTGACTTTCCGGGAAAAGCTCACTAAGCTCGTGGACTTGGCCAGGGCCCAAGGGCAGAAGCAGGTCTGGTACGACCGCTCAGCACATGCCCGCTCCTATGCCACTGGGGACCAGTGGATGGTTCTCATTCCCGTGAGAAAGAACAAACTACAAGCTGCCCTGGATGGGCCCTTTAAGGTCATCAAGCAGCTGAATGAAGTGAACTATGTAGTGGAACTGTCTAATTGGGCTCACAGCCACCAGGTGTACCATGTCAACATGATGAAGCCGTATTTTGACATGGAGAATTTGGTACTGGCCGTGTGAGGCCAGTGGGAGGAGCAGGGAGATGATCCCTTGGTGGATCTATTCCCTGAGACAGGGGCCGACCCTTCGCTGGAATCAATTCCCCTCCCTGACCAGCAAACCCTTGCACAGCAGGCAGAGATCCAAGGGGTACTGTGTTCCTAGCAGCAGCTGTTCTCCAACCGTCCTGGGCTCACTAACCCGGCTGTCCTCCAGGTGGAGACAGGAGCCAACCCTCCAGTAAGATGCTCCCCTTTCAGGGTCACTGGAAAAACAGCCCAGGACCTGGAGAGAGAGGTCAAGGACATGCTGGCTTTAGGGGTGATCCAGCTATCCTCCAGCCCTTGGGCTTCTTCCGTGGTGTTGGTCCCCAAGAAGGATCGAGTAATCCGGTTTTGTGGGGATTACTGGAGGTTAATGCCATCACCAAATTTGATGCCTACCCCATGCCTAGGCCTCACGAGCTCTTAGACAAGCTGGGGGAGGGGCCGTCGTTATCTCACTACTATGGATCTCACCAAGGGCTACTGGCAAGTACCTTTGGCTCTGGCTGAAATCTGCTTTTATCACCCCTCTGGGGTTATATGAGTTCCTGGTCCTACTTTTTGACCGAAAGGGGTCAGCTGCCACCTTCCAGCACCTGGTGGACCAGTTACTCAAGGAGATGGAGAATTTTGCCCCGGTGTATATTGATATCTGTGTTTTTAGACAGACCTGGGAAGACCATGTGTCCCAGGTTAAACAAGTGCTGGACCAGCTCCGGGATGCAGGTCTGACTATAAAAGCTGGCAAGCGCAAGGTGGGGATGTCAGAGATGTCACACCTGGGCCATAAGGTGGGGAACGGCTGCCTAAATCCAGAGCCTGCCAAGGTGGAGCTGATCAGAGATTGGACCGCTCCCCAGACTAAGAAGCAGGTCCAGGCTTTCAGTGGGATGGCATGCTACTACCAGAGGTTCGTGCCCTACTTTAGCTCCATAGACGCCCCCATCACTGAGCTATATAAGAAGGATTAGCCAGATAAGGTGGTCTGGATCAAGCAGTGCCAGAGGGCTCTCTGTGCTCTGAAGGAGACTCTAGTCAAGGGCCCGGTGCTGGTAAACCCAGACTTTGACAAGCCCTTTTTGGCGTTCACCAACGCCTCAAACACAGGGTTGGGTGCAGTGCTAATGCAGGTTGTACCTAAGCAGGAAGCTATGCAGCCATAAAAAAGGAATGTCTGGCAGACCCTTAAAAATCTGCAGCTATATCTATTTGGGCAGCGCTTCACCGTGTACACCGACCATTCTCTCCTGACGTGGCTGCACCAGATGAAAGGGGCCAATGCCAAGCTCCTGAGGTGGAGTCTCCAGCTTCAGGATTATGAGATGGAGGTGGTCCATTTTAAGGGGAGTGTCAACGTTCTAGCCGATGCTTTGTCCCGGAGCAGGGGACCAGAACTTCCCCAGGCCACTGGTTAAAATGGCCACGCTCAGTTCGGTCTCGGAGGGGAGAGAGATGTGATAAAGTGGGGTTTTCTTCATCTTGTTATGTTGCATGTGAGTCTTACTGTCCTATACTAACACTGTGTGTACCTTAGTTTCCCAGTGTACTGTACCAATACTTACATGGTGGAAATTGGGTGTGTGATTTTTGCAGAGGCCCTCAGGGCAGGTGAAGCTGCCCAGTTGTTTGCACCTATGTAACCTGAGACGCAGGAGGGGGGATGGAACCAGGTGACAACTTTTGTCTAGGAAGCAAGACACTGAGAAGGGGGAGGAGCAACAGGGAGTTTTCTGAGGTCAGGTAGCTGGAGACTGGAAGAGGGGAAATCCAGGGCGTTTAGCCCAGGATTCCCAAAACGGACTTGGCTGAAAGTCACTGATTTCTGTGCTAGCAAGCTCTGTTCTACGTTGTGTTCCTGTCGACTAATAAACCTTCTGTTTTGCCGTCTGGCCGAGAGTCACGTCCGACTGTGGAGTTGGGGTCCAGGGCTCTCTGGCTTCCTCAGGAGCCCTGCCCAGGTGGACTCACTGCGGGAAGTGCACGGTGTGGAAGGAGATGCTGAATGCTCCAAGGTCAGACCCAGGAAGGTCAAAGTTATGTAAGCCTCTTGCCCTGGCAACAGTATGTCAGAGAGAGGAGGCTCCCCCAGAGTCCTGACTGGCTTCACAGGGAGTAGTTCCAGAACACTGACTCGGTGACAGCATGACAGTGGGGAAGAGAGGTGTTTCTCAACCCCGGGACAGCCATGCAAGGGCAGAGCAAGGTGTTTTTTTCACCCTGGGGCAGCCGTGCCATGGCAGGTTCTGGGGGTGGGTAGCGAGATGTTTCTCTAGCCCAGGGTGGTTGTGCCAGGGTAGGTGATGGGAGGCAAGCTATTTCTCTAACCAGGGGCGGCCCAGCCTGGGCAGGCTGGGGGAGGCGATGGGTTTTTCTAGCCTCGGGGGGCCATACCAGGGCAGGCGGGGGGGGAGGGGTTTCTTTAGTTTGGGGGGTCCTTGCCAGGGCAGGACAAACTGGGGGGAGGGGGGTGTTTCTCTAGGTCAAGGTGGCCGTGCCAGGAAGGGCGGAGGGAGGCGAGGTGTTTCTGTAGCTTGGTGGGGCCGTGCCAGGGCAGGCCAGATGAAGTGTTTCACTAGCCCGGGGTGGCTGTGACATGGCAGGCTGGGAGGGGGAGGGGTTTCTTTAGTCGGGGGGGGGCCTTGCAGGGCAGGACAAGCTGGGGAAGGTGAAGAGAGATATTTGTGTATGTCAGGGTGGCTGTGCCAGGGGAGGGCAGAGCAGAGCAGGGTTGGGGGGACAAGGTGCTTCTGTAACCCAAGGTGGCCATACCAGGGAGGGCAGGGGGAGGTGAGGTGTTTCTGTAGCCTGGTGGGGCCATGCCAGGGTAGGGCAGGCTGTGGGGGAAGGCGAGGTGTTTCTCTGGCCCAGGGCAGCCCGTGGCAGGCAGCCTGGGGGCAGGGAGGTGAGGTGTTTCTCTAGGCTGGGGTGGCCTTGCCAGGAAGGGCAGGAGGGGGTGAGGTGTTTCTCTAGCTCAGGAGTGTGTGTGTGTGGGGGCAGGTCTTGGCGGGAGGTGGGGTATTTCTCTAGTCTGTGGGGCTGTGCCAGAGCAGGTTGGGGATGGGAGGTGAAGGGTTTTGTCTAGCCTGGTGGTGGGGGCGGGGGCAGGTGTTTGTTTAGCCCAGGATGGCTGTGCCAGGGCAGGCTTGCGAGGAGGAAGAAGGTGAGGGGTTTTTCTAGCCCGGGGCGGCCGGGGTGGGGGGGGGGGGGGGGGGGGAGGCAAGGTGTTTCTCACCCTTATGGCTTTGGAGCTCTTTTAGAAGTAACCTTAACGGAAGTCCGTGGGTTTTTGACATCTTGTGGGCAAAGGCAAGCCATCCTGGCTCCACTCACGGTTACAGGCCCTGCTGCCTGCTGAGGCTGAACCCCCATTCAACAGGCCTTGTGTCAATTCTTAGACTTTTCACGTTCTTCAGCTGTGGAAGGTGTAATGGAGTCTCCATCTTTTTCTTAGGTCACTCATCTTCCTCCTAGCTGCGTGAGGCAAGATCTCCCCACCTGTCCCAGTGTGGGTGTGACGCTCCTGCCCCTTGTCCCTCGCAGGAGGGCTGCTGTGAACTTTCTGCTCTCTCGCTCCCTGCAGGGGGACTGGTGACATTAGGCTGCTCCATGCAGGATGCTGAACTGGATCCAGGGCCGGCTCCAGGCACCAGCGCAGCAAGCAGGTGCTTGGGGCGACTAATGGGAAGGGGCGGCACATCCTGGTCTTCGGCGGCGGGTCCCTCAGTCCCTCTTGGAGCGCCGAACTGCCGCTGAGGAATGCCCTCGAGCTCCTACTGGGGAGTGGGGCTTGCCTTGCTCCGGCACTCCAGCCAGGGAGCAGGGGCGGGAGCCACTCCACGCGGCTTGTGGAAGCCACAGCAGCTCCTACACGCTCCAATGGCCCCCTCCGGCGCTCCAATGGGAGCTGCAGGGGCGGTGTCTGTGGATGGGACAGCCTGCAGAGTCTCCACGTAGGAGCTGGAGAAGGAACAATGCCGCTGCTTCTAGGAGCTGCTTGAGGTAAACGCTGCCCGGAGCCTGCAGCTGAGCCTTCCTCTGTGCCCCAATCCCCTGCCCCAGCCCTCCAAACCCCTTGATTCAAGCCCAGAGCACCCTCCTGCACCCCAAGCCCCTCATTCCCAGCCCCATCCCAGAGCCCGCACCCGTTCCCCCTGCCCCAGCTCTGATCTCCCTCCCACCCTCTGAACCCCTCGGTCCCAGCCCAGCCCACCCTCCTATACCTCAGAGCCTGCATCCCCAGCCATAGCCCTCACCCCACCCCCACTCCCCCAGCCCAGCCGGGAGCCCGCACCATCCTTAACTCCTCATTTCTGGCCCCACCCTGGAGCCCGGACCCCCAACCAGAGCCCTCACCCCTTCCGCACCCCACCCCCATACAATTTCTATTCCCAGATGATGTCATGCCGATCCCTGGGGGTACAGAACGAGCTGGCAAACCACCTCAGCAGGTCCTTTCACCCAGACATCATGAATTCAATCTTCCAGAGGTGGGGATTTCCCCAAATAGACTTATTCACCATGCGATGCAACAGGAAGTGCCAGCAGTTCTGCTCCTTCCAAAATCACAGCCTGGGCTCCAGTGTGGATGGTTTCCTCCTCCCATGGGGAAGTTGTCTCCTATACGCCTTTCCGCCCATACCGCTCATTCACAAGGTACTCAAAATCCAGAGGGAACGAGCTCAGGTTATATTGATAGCTCCAGCCTGGCCCCACCAGCACTAATACACATTTCTCCTAGACATGTCTGTGGAAACTCCAGTCGCCCTGCCACTCTTCCCGGACCTTCTGACACAAGATCACGGTTGTCGCCAACATCCGAACCTCGAGGTGCTGCACCTCACAGCGTGGAATCTCCATGGTTGAACCCGGTGGAACTTTCCTGTTTAGACCGGGTTAGACAAGTCCTATTTAGCAGCAGGAAACCCTCTACGAGAACTGCCTACCTTGCCAAGTGGAAGAGATTTTCAATCTGATTGGCACAGTGCCATTCACTCCCAACGCTAGCCCCAGTGCTGCTTATCCTGGACTACCTCCTCCATCTGAAGCAGCAGAGGCTTTCAATGTTGTCAGTAAGGGTTCACTTGGCCGCCATCTCGGCATTCCACCCGGGTGCGGAGGGCTGCTCTGTCTTTGCTTACCTGATGGTCAGCCTATTTCTAAAAGGTCTCAACAGGCTATACCCTCATGTCCAGCAGCCTGTCCCGGCTTGGGACCTCAACCTGGTCCTTTCTAGACTCATGGCACCGCCCTTTGAGCTCTTGGCAGCGTGCTCCCTACTCTACCTCTCTTACAAGGTCCCGTTCCTGATAGCTATAACCTTGGTCAGGAGGGTGTCTGAACTTAAGGCCCTAACATCAGAGCCCCATTTTACCGTGTTTTATAAGGACAAGGTTCAGCTCAGACCTCACCCTGCTTTCCTACCAAAGGTTGTATCACAGTTTCACATCAATCAGGACATCTTTCTCCTGGTATTCTACCCTAAGCCTCATTCCAGTGGCAGAGAGCACACACTTCACTCTCTAGATGTCCACAGTGTGCTAGCATTCTAGATTGAGAGAATGAAGCCATTCAGAAAATCAGTCCAGTTATTCACGGCAGTGGCGGACAGAATGAAAGGTCTGCCTGTGTTGTCACAACGCATCTCGTCCTGGATAGCATCCTATATTCATGAGCGCTACGTCCTGGCAGGTGTCCCTGCACCTCCAATCACTGCACACTCCACCAGGGCGCAGGCTTCATCAACAGCATTCCTGGCTCAGGTTCCCACTCAGGAAATCTGCAGAGCGGTGACGTGGTTGTCCATCCACACTTTCACCATGCACTATGCAATTACTCAGCAGGACAGAGACGATGTGGCGCTACAATCAGCGGACAACTCTGACCCCACCTCCTGAACTTGGGCTTATGAGTCACCTGATTGGAACTGACATGAACAAGCACTCAAAGAAGAAAAAATGGTTACTCACCTTCTCGTAACTGTTCTTCGAGATGTGTTGTTCATGTCCATTCCAATACCCAGCCTCCTTCCCTTCTGTGGGAGTAGCCGGCAAGAAGGAACTGAGGGGGTGGCAGGTCAGCAGGGCCCTTAATTGGGTGCCATGAAGGCGCCACTCCAGAGGGCATCAAGGCCAACCACACAGATGCTGCTAGGGGAAAAATCTTCCGGCTACTGTGCATGTGCACATACCTGATTGGAATGGACATGAATACCGGATCTCGAAGAACAGCTACGAGAAGGTGAGTAACCATTTTTAGGAACTTTGCTTCATTAAAACCAAATTTCAAATTTGCCAGTGCACTAGTTTGCAGGCATGTGAATGGTAAAAGCCAGCTGCTTGTTAGCTACAGAAATGAAAGCGGACAAGGGGAATGGTTAATTGTACCTCAAACATTAACAGATGTTAGCGCAGAACGTATAGAGGGTACGCTGTATTCTTCCTCCGTAAGAAGCTGAATCCCTGCATTGCAAAACTCAACCTTAAATATGAAGCCACTATTGGTGCCTCCGTATCCAAGGCCACGCTGATGTCCAATGGGCTGTGGAGATCCTTTCCCTGTCAGTGTCTCAGACCGCACAGCAGTTAGAGGAAGCGTAGGTTGATGTGTTCTCATAGCAGTCCCTGGATTCCTCTCTGGTCAATTTTCCCACCATACCTAGTGCAGTGTACTCAGATCAAAGATGGCAAAGCCACACTATCACCACCCCAACTGATTGGCATGTATGTTATACCTCTCCCCCACACCAATTCAGCTGTCTCTTTTCAGATCATTCCCTATCTTTGGGAATGGTGGGCACTCCTGCAGCCTAGTTGATACCAAGAGTTCGGGAAATGTTTGGTGGGAGAAGACATCAGCACAGAGAGACGTGCACATCACTGCTAAATTTCTAACAGCTTTTATTTGTATATACATGACTTTAGAGACAGCAGGAGAGGTAACGTTGCAACGTCTGGAGTACAGGTACTGGTACTTTTCATGCCCATAAGCTTGACTTGGCCCAGTAAACTGGGGCTGAAAGAGAATTCTAAAAATACGCAGGAAATGCTCGAAGACAATATGATGCTGCATACCTCCCAGACAAGCCAAATGGATGCAGGGCAGGAGAGGGTTAAAAGCTCTCTGTTTCAGAGGGCCCCTTCCCCTTCCACAGTAACAAGTCCTCCTACACTTGCCACAGATCCCTCCACACCTGGACCTTTCAAGTACACAAGCGTTTTGCTCCTGAGATAAACATGCAATAACAGTACAAATACGAACACCGAAGTCTGAACTTCTGGTTTGGGTGACTCTGTTCTGGGCAAAGTCTAGGAGTGGGAAATGAGGAGATGGGGCCCATCATAAAAATGAGGAAGTCGCAGGACCGGAGTCTCAACAATTGCTCCTCCAGGAGGTCAGAATGCCACTGCTCTCCGTTTTAACATGGAGGTTTGGCCTATAGAGCAAGCAGTACAACCAGGCTGATTGCATCACAACGGAGCAGTGCATGCTGGGGAGCTGCCACATCCACAGACTGCACCCTCCACGTTATCTTGAACGTCAGCTTTATGTGATGAGTTAGGTGACATAGCTCTGGGTTGGGCAAACATCCTCAAGCAGCTACTGCTCCTCCATTGGCCCCGTAACACAACACACCCAGGAGCAGCAGGCATGCAGGCGGGCCCTGAATCAGGGTTTGGTCCTCTGTAGGGACAGGGCTGTTTGGCACAAGCCTGAGGTCACACAGGCTAGGGTGCAGGAATCAGCAAGTTCCAGTGGATGAGTCCTTCCCGCCCTTCTCCAGCTCTTGGGGAAACTGGCTCCCTGCAGCTTTTGCTCTAGCACAAGAGTTGAGAGAAGCCACTACACGTAAGGGGCCAAATTCACAGAAACTGCACAGAATGTGCTACCCACTTTGGAGCCAGATGTGCTTTATGCAGATTTCAACATCTCCACAGGAAGGCTTCAAAGCCTTAGATCTGCTAGTTCT
This sequence comes from Trachemys scripta elegans, assembly GCF_013100865.1. Classification (NCBI taxonomy): domain Eukaryota; kingdom Metazoa; phylum Chordata; order Testudines; family Emydidae; genus Trachemys; species Trachemys scripta. The sequence goes on along the minus strand of NC_048304.1, from coordinate 51,946,812 downwards.
TATACAGAGATTACACTTACCAGCCCAACTCAAATATCAAAGCTGTTAGCTAGGGAAAGTGGCTTCCACTCTCACTGACACAGCAAGAAGAGCCACCAGTGACAAGTTACAGGGCAGGAATAACCACCAGGCCAGGAAAGGAGGACGACTGCCCAACATCTTCCCCAAAACAGCAGCACCCCATCCAAATGCCCATGGCTTTAGGCAATAAAACAAGCCCCTGCTGCCCTCCCAACCACAGAGTGTTTATCTGAAGAACAGTCTTGTTCTCTTTTGTCCATGTCTGTAAGACCAGGGACCTAGATACAGAGAAACCCTTGCATTGATAATAGACCTACACATGCTCTCGATGGTAGCAGATCATACTATTGCTAGAGATTGACTGGCTATGTATTCCAAAAGGCTGAAAGCAGGTCCATCTTTCTACATGAAGGCAACTACAGAGTGTGTGTATATTCTGCTACAGAAGTTCACGCTGCTGGGCGTGAAATGTTCGCAAGCTCTGAAAGGAGGCAAACAGGTTATGCTGCTTGACAGGACTGAAGGACTATTTATGTGAACACACCTGAAGTGGATTTGACTGTGTACAATGCATGCAAAATAATTTTTTAGGAAAGGGCTGTCCAAAAAGCTCCCCCATAACCTTGGACTCCAACACCAAGCAGCTGCATTTATGGCCAAGTCCTCTGCATTTAAATGTAAGGGTGCACTCTCTTGGGAAACTCTTAGGTTAGGTTATATCAACTCACTCCTACTTCCTTGTGGTACGTTAAACAGTTACAACACTGCTTCCCAGGGTAGAGGAGAAAAGTACCTTTTCTTTTGTTCTTTGAAGTAAAACCAATGAAATATTGAACCATTTGGCTTTGGGGAATGTCCGGGGAGTTCCACAATGAAAAATACAGAACCCATTTTTAAATAGGATCGGCTCTATGAGGATTCTGCTAACTGCATAATTACCTAATGTGAGGATTTGCTTAGACAGAGGGAGTAGCCAGGGGCTGGCACATTGCTCAAGAAGGGGCTATCTAGAGAATCCTGGTTCCTGGTCCCAGAAGGGGAAGGACACTTGCTACAGTGTTAACAGCAAATGCTCTGACCTTGGCCATGCTTGGGGCTATAGTTCCTAAGAGTAACTTTTTGTTTCACCCAAACTAGTAAAGTAACAATCTCTGCAAACCAGCAACAAAACCCATCCACATAACAGAGAAAGAGACGAGACCATCCTGTACGAGCCCTGGGCAGAAGCGGACCCCTAGGGGTACATTCCCTTCTCTGCAAGGCGGGGCAAGCTGCGAGGCTACCAGGAGACAATGGATCTGCAAGTCTCACTTTTGGGGATGTTTACTGCCTTGGAAACATCAAGCAGAGCTGCTTGCAGAGCCAGCATCCAGCTCTATGCTGTATCTCCAAGAGCAAGAGGGAGATAAATCCAGCAACAGCTCCATGTTCGTCCAGAGCAATTGTCTAGAAGTCTTACCACAAAGAGCAGTTGAGGAAACAATTTTCTTCATGTGTTGCTGACCTGGCCACCTCCCACTTGAAGCCTTTCTATTGTCACTTCCACCGCCCCATGTTGCTCTGGGTTCAAGGAAGTGCCAAGATGCAGGGGCTGCCCATGCAGCATGCTCACTGGGCTACCTTCGAGTTACTAACTCGCCCTGGATTGACAGCCAGACATGAAAGTGCCTCACTTCCATCATGTATGCTCTGGGGGAGTGTTCCACAACTGGCAATGCCTATGCACGTCAATTCCAGCTATGCGTGTATTAAGGAGGCTGTGGTGAGGATGACAAGGAGTGTGTTGACGGTGTCTAGGAGGGATTAGCAGGAAAACAGCCATTCCATTTGTGCTCTAAGCCAGATAAGCAACTCAAGCCTTCAGATGTCCAAGGCACTTGCATTCATCTCCTGCCCAGCCTGAGGCTCATCCGATGCCATGTCCTGCACTCCAAGCTGGATGGGAAGGGTTATTGCTACTGAGCAAGGCTGTGCATTGTGATCATGCTGTGTAGAAACGTAACACTGCAGCACTGGCAAAACTAAACCTTTCATTTCTTTTGGTTCTTCATGAAGCACAAACAGAATAAAAACCCCTCCAACAAGCAGAACAATTCCGTTGTCAAGGCTATTTAAAAGTTCTGAAAATTTTGTCGGGATGGTCCAAAGGTAGAATCACACGGGGCAAGGGGAATCACACGGAGCCAAACAGGAAATGCACCATGTTGCTAGTGATCTGTGTATACACCTCTCACTATGACTGAGGAGACTGGTGTAGAGACAGGAGTTCCTGTACAGTCCAGCTACGTCGGTGTGACCCTGGAACCAGGATCTAATACAGGGCTGTACTGGACCAAAGCCAACATACAAGCCTTGCCACACTCAGCATTAGGACTTCAGTGAAGGATCCAATGGGAGAGACAAGAGAGAGCTGTGACACATATCTCCGCTTCCCTCAACAATACCCAGAATAGGGGACAATGGGAATGCTAAAAGACCAAGCGATCACATGTGGAGGAGACCCCTTCCCGGTGTGAAATGCCCCTCCTTAGCACTACCTGCCATAGCAGGGCCAGTGAGGAAGGCAGGCCACTAGACTAGGATTTGATTGGTCACAATGCACAAGGACCTCAATGCATTTCTGCCCAGCTAACTTGGACTTTGCTTCAACCACGGAAACAACTTCATTGCCTCCAGCAGCCCACCTTTGGCTGCTGTGTCCTGGCCACTGAGAAAATCCCATTAGCAGCTGCTTGTGGAAGAAGAGCTCACAGATGCTGTGGAGGGAGGAGTAACCTAACAAATGCAACAATACCATGGCCAAGAGCCCAGCCCTCATCTGCAAGGCTTGATGGGGGCACGGGCTTTAACCAAGTTCAGCAGAGTAGTCAAGAGACAGGGCAGTCTTAAGCTTTAGCACAAATTTGAGCACTGTTCCCCTCTCCCCCTCCCAACTAGCAGTAACAGGATTGAGACCCCCTGGCCCCAAATCCTGCACTCTCTGCAGCAACTGCAGATGGCAATGCCCCCGCACATACGCTCCCCAGGCAAAGTGTAGAGTCAAAGGGCCTAGTGCATCTGCAATGCGCAGGGCCAAGCACTCGCCCGCATATGACAGTTTGGGTTAGAAGAGCTAGTCTTAGGGCCATGGAAATGACACATCTAGGTGGAGAATCCCTCTGACACAGAACACCCTGAGCCACAGGCACCGTGTCCATCCTCAGCTTGGAGACTAGACAGTTTCGCTCAAGCAGTGACCTGATGCTTTCATTTAGCTCTGAGAGGTCAGAGAACCTCTTTTCCCTTCTGTCACTCAAGTCCCCAGCACAGAAATCCACTTGTGGGAGTGGAGAATAGGGCCAGAGCGTAGCCAAGCCATGTTCAGCCAGACAGCTGTATCCAACCCTAACACAAGCCAGTAGATATCAGTTCCCTGAGAGTAGGCCGGGTAGGGGGTCACCATGCCAGCCGGGTAGCTGTTTCCACCCACAGAAGGGGCACTTCTGCGAATGAGCAACTCCAGCATGGGGCTCAATAGACAACATGATGGGGACAGCCTAAAGCCCACTATCCGTTCAGCTAAGACTCTTCTTCCTCATTAACTCCACTAGGATCCTTCCAAGGTAGGGCTGAAACCCCATCCCCTCAGCCACTTCCCTTTTCCCACCCCAGGGACTGTTCCAGAGTGTGGAATGGGTCAGCCCAGCCCCGGGAGGAGTCAAAGAAGACAACAGTCTCATACTGCAGTGCCTGGTCTGGATGTGACTAGGAAGTTACTCCCATCCCAGCTGCTGTGCCTATGCTATACGAACACTGAGGCTGGAACTAGCTTGATATACCCTAGTGGAACAGCTGGGGTGTGAATTCACTTGCTGTTAACACTACTGCCGGCCAGTTAGCTGAACTCTCATTGGATCAATGCACCGAGGCAGGGTCAATCTCACAGGAACATCACGCTTATCCCTGGTGGAAGAGAAACTCCTTCAGGCCTGCCTGCCCTTACAGCCCTGCACAAGTTTCTCTGCCAGCTGCAGGTGGTGGCGAGGGGTGGTAGCAAAGCCTCCCTGACTGACCCCACAGCAGCCTGTGGGGCAAGGCGATTTACCCATTGCTGCAGCTCTGCAATGGATTTTGTTTGGTCATTTATTCCTGCCCATTTGGGATGATTTGTCACAATGCTCAAACTGGAGAAGATAAATGCGGTATCATAAACTAACTCCCCAATCAATCAATCAATCACACCCCTGGGGCAGGGCTAGCTGTACCAACAGCTGGTACCATAGGAAACAGCATGAGTGTGCTGTGCCCATCAGCCCCATAGATACTTCTGGCTCATTTGAATGAATACCCTTTCCAAATGACAGATGAGGTTCAAACCAAAGGCTCTGCTGGGACTTCTGGGGAGCAGAAGCAGTGCAATTCCAGTCGGAACCCCCATCTCCACCATGAAGGGCTGGCTTACTCTTCCCTTCCCTGTGGCCAGGTCCTCCTTCCAGAATGCATACAGAATGAAGAGATTGATGCACAACAGCAGCACACCCAGCGGGGCCCCTGGGAGCCTCCTCCAGAAGGTCAGGCCAGTGCAGTCAAAACCACACGGGCAGGACGGCAGAGATCTTCACACTCCTCACACAGCTCTTCCAGCCCAGGGGACAGTTATAAACAAGGGAGCGAGCGAATCATTGAATACCAAAGTTGTTTGCTTTTTCCTGCTCCCGCCACCAGGTAGGAATGAACGGGCACAGCCCAGGCCTACTGGTTCTCCTCCCGCATCTGTTCCATTATGTTGATGAGGCTTTCCAGCCCGAATACATAGCCCACGTCGGGTCCATCGTGCACAGTGGGATCATCCCGAAACCCTTTGAATGTGCTGTGTGCAAAGTCAATCATGCGCACATCCACCTTGGGAAGGGCAGAAGGGCTGGGCTCTGTGCTGGTGTCATCCTGCAGGCTCTCTGGGAGAGAGGTGTCCACCCGCTTTAGGCGCATCTCTGCCCTGCGCTCCATGAACATGCCTGCCCTATTGTCCTTCCCGTCGTAAATGATGAGGAGGGAGCTGGAATAGAAGCGGTAGGATGCCTGCCTCTCCAGCACAGCCTTCAGGCTCCGGAGTTTGGCGAGTATGGGCTCAAAGAGGTCCTTGCGCAGCTCTAGGCCATTGTGGAGGTATTGGTAGAGGGCATTGCGGAACCCCTCGATGGAGAGACCACGGCCGTAGTACTTATTTCTGCATAAGTAATGTCCTGTGTCCAGCTGATAGACCTAGAACACCAGAGCTCACATTAGCTGGGAAGCATGAGTGGCACACAGTTACAGTGAAAGACTGGACTGCCCTGTGCAGTGACACTGAGGGGACCTCCTGATACTCAACAGCAGGCAGGTCTGTCTAAAACCTTTAGTGCTCCTGGAAACCTTACAGGCAAGGTGGGACATTCCCTTCTCTCACTGCCTGGGATACTGAAGGCTGCCCAGGCCGGGTTTCCCCTTCCAGGAGTAGAGAGCAGCACATCAGTCAGCACAGCAAAGTGTGTCCAAAGTAGGGGGGTGGGGAGAAACTTCACACATGACCAGATGGATCAGCGCTGAGTGTGTCAGCAGCTGAGCCACATGGAATGGAGGGATTGCCCCTCAACATGGCATATGACTAACCCGTGACACACGACTAACCCGTGGCACTCACTGCTGTAGAATCAGATTCCAGAAAAGGACCAGGTCCTCCACTGTAAACAGCATCTCCCCATCACACTAGCCAGAATAGGAGTACAAGGACACTCAATCCTTATGCTTCAGGGCATACCCAGAAGGGAAGAAAGGAACTCCCCTCTCCCCTAAGTATAGGAAGCCACAAGTGGCCTGTGACTGTATGAGAGATGCTACTGAGACAAGACCCCAGGCACCACTGACCTGGCTGGAATAGGCATCAATTGCTAGGATCTTCACTAGAGTCATAGACTTTAAGGTCAGAAAGGACCATTATGATCATCTAGTCTGACCTCCTGCACAACGCAGGCCACAGAATCTCACCCACCCACTCCTGTAATAAACCCCTAACCTATGTCTGAGCTATTGAAGTCCTCAAATCATGGTTTAAAGACTTCAAGATGCAGAGAATCCTCCAGCAGGTGACCCGTGCCCCACGCCCCACGCTGCAGAGGAAGGTGAAAAAAACCCAGGGCCTCTGCCAATCTGCCCTGGAGGAGAATTCCTTCCCGACCCCAAATATGGCGATCAGCTAAACCCTGAGCATGTGGGCAAGACTCACCAGCCAGACATCCAGGAAAGAATTCTCTGTAGAAACTCAGATCCCATCCCATCTAACATCCCATCACAGGCCATTGGGCATATTTACCGCTAATAGTCAAAGATCTAATTTTGGCAATTAATTGGCTATCCCATCATACCATCCCCTCCATAAACTTATTAAGCTTAGTCTTGAAGCCAGATATGTCTTTTGCCCCAACTGCTCCCCTTGGAAGGCTGTTCCAGAACTTCACTCCTCTGATGGTTAGAAACCTTTGTCTAATTTCAAGTCTAAACTTCCCGATGGCCAGTTTATCTCCATTTGTTCTTGTGTCCACATTGTTACTGAGCTTGTTAATTAGGCTTGCTGGATTTTAGCGCTTCTCTACAACACTCAGTACATTTGGTTACTGTGCAAAGCAGGCCATGGCCCATTCCACCCCATGAGAAGTTACAGACTCCTTCATTCCAGTGGAACGGAGAGGGAAGTGATGTGTAACAGCATGTGCTCTTTGGAACACATGACTGGTAGCAGGCTGTCAAGGGGTTGGGAAGGAAGAAGCGTCACAGGAACACTGCCTAGCGGAGAGCACTATCCTGCTGTGCTTTCCCTAGGTGGCTGGGGATGTTCGAGGAGGGGTGTGGAAGATGTCTTTCTGCCACAGGCTGCCCCAGACAATCCCTGGGATACTGTACCTGCATTCCACAAACTCTCACACCCAGCGTGGCTGAGGTACTCTGTTCACACTTCTTCATCTGCCGAGCAGCCTTCTCTTCAGAAGCATCATCTCCATGCTGCCTGGTCCCCATCTTCAGGTCAAGCACACAGGGAAACCGGAAATGGTGCACCACATTCTCCAGCAAAAGGAACTCTAAGAAACATGTCAAGGAGATTTCATCTCTCAGAGCTGCCAACCACCAGGAACCAAGCAAGTTCTCTGGGAACTCCTGGATCTGTAACACATGCCGGGGAGTGGGCATGATGGGACAAAAGGGAGTCAGTGACAAAGCAGCCAAGAAAAGAGGAATATGACGAGCCCAGTAGGGAAGACAAGGAAAGAGCCCACAAGACAGTAGTACTGGGCAGGAAAATATGAGCCCAGTCTCTGTCAGAGGGACCAGAAGGGGAGATGTGACCTGGTGACACAGATGGCACCTAGCCAGTGGGCACTGCCAGTGTCCTTGGCAGAAACCTGACTCTCCTCCCAGGTGCCTGGACAGACACTGCTGCAAGGACAGATGGAAGGAATAATGGAAAAGGGGCCCCAGCCTTTGGCTCAGCTGGTTCTGCTTGTGTTGATGGCAAAAGGAGCGCGTGCACTGAGCATGAGCCAAGGGCGAGGTGCCGGCCACTCTTTGGAGAGGTGGGAAGCCTTTGCTGGCACCGTTCTGGAAGACGCAGCCAGCTGCCCTGGCTCTGCTTTCTGGAGGATACTGTAGAGCTTTCGGTCCTTGGACTCCGATCGCATGCGGCTCAGCTGCTGCTTATGGCAGCGCAGACTCCATGGGTTATAGCTGATCTTTTCCGAGCTCAGGCCGCTGTTCCCATCCAGCATCTGAAATGGAACATCGGAATGGATGTGCAGCTCCACCTTGGGGCTCTTTGTCTCTTGGATGCTGCTGGCACAAAGAAAAGAACACATGCATGCTAGGGAGTCCTTGACTAGACAACTAACCTGTCACAGACAGGAGTTAGACTACAGCACTGGAACCCAATAACTTCTCCTGGCAAGGGTTTATCTCCCACATCCCCTCTCCTGTTACATGCCCTGACCTCCAACCCAGCAATGCCAGTCTCTGGTCTCAGTGAACGCCAGCAATTCTTCCTGGGCGAGCCTGCAGCAGAGTCTCCATGCTGGAGGGGCCTATCTGCACAGAGCAGGAGCAGGATCGGTAGTGGGCACAGCCTTCTGAACAGGGAACCTTCCCCTAGACCACCCCAGCATGCAAAGGCAGAGAGCTTGCCCCAGGGACCTTCAAGAATGTACCACAGAGGCAAGCTAGTCTCCAGGGGCCTCATAGCTCCAGCCTGAGCATACTTCAGAGAGGGAGGGACCAGGCCAGTCTCTGGGACGAGATGCTGCCTAGAAGTGGGCAGTGTGTGACAGCTAGGTGTGTGCACTGAGAGTGAGCTAGGGACCACACTCCAGCAAGCTCTGCACTACATCACTGCCTGGGGCCAGTCAGTGTACGACATGGGGAGTGCAAGGGAGAGCTATTCTGCCAGGAAGCCCCAGAGCTGACCGAGGGATGAGGAAGTGGTGTGCTTGCAGACTGCACTGTTCCCAGCCCCAGTCCTTTTACCTCTCAGGGTTGTCACCGGCCAGGCCGAGTCTCTCCTCCTTGTGCTCACCGACACTGCTGGATCTGTGAAGGCTCCTGCGGGAGTGCTTGCGCCGAGGCTGGTCCCTCTCTGGCACGTCATCCTGCTCCAAGGCCTCGCTCTCCACATAGGGATATGCTACCAGGTTAATGTAGCCATCACTGTCTCCCTCAAAGCAGACGGACACCACACCTGCCAAAGAGAGGCAGCTTATCTCAATCCAAGCAGTCCCTCAAGGAGTAGCCACGCATGTCTGCGACTGGCAGTGCAAGAGCTGTCAGCAGAGAAGAGAAAGCAGACAACACCAGTACAAATCTAGAACCGTGGAACTGTTCTGCAGGAAGCGATCTGAGATGCTGCAACCTGCATGAGAATCTTGCAAAGGGAAAATTCCTCAAACTACCCCACCTAGCCACTAGCCCCGCAGAGAAGGGCACAGAAACTGCGGCTGAACGCCTGCAGGCAGGGCAGCCTCCGCAGTCATCACATCATAGAATATCAGGGTTGGAAGGGATCTCAGGAGGTCATCTGGTCCAACCCCCTGCTCAAAGCAGGACCAATCCCCAAACAGATTTTTGCCCCAGATCCCTAAATGGCCCCCTCAAAGATGGAACTCTCAGCCCTGGGTTTAGCAGGCCAATACTCAAACCACTGAGCTATCCCTCCCCCCATAGGGAACCCAGCAACACATCTCCCCCAATTTGCAGAAAGCCTGGAAGTTTCATCTCTTATCCTCCTGCCACGTCAGCAGCTTGCCCTTCAGCTAATGCAGCAAGGTTCATCCTGCACCCAGGCGCACAGCAGTCTGTTTGCTGAGGCAGTGTTGCCTCTCTGTACCTTCCAAAGCCACTGCTCAAAGTGTGGTCTAAACCGAACGCTAGCGACTCCCAAACTGACAATGCCATGGGTGGGGCCCAAGGGAGGGTTGGCGCAACATCCCTCAGATGGTCACTCCAAATAGTTATGGATGCGTCTATGCCTTCAATTCAGCAAGGTGCTTTTCCAGTCCCCTTCTAGGAGGACAGATAGGAAATTCACGTAGGCATTCTGAACAGTACCCCTCAGAGCTCTTGCTCGAAGAAGTCATCAGCAGTTCAGATTTCTAGTTCACTCAGTAAAGAACATTAATGCACTTTTTTGTATGTCTAAATTAAATGAATGCCTACCTGTGACAGCAAGTGATAACAGTCATGTGCCCATCACTGGAGAACCAAGAGAAGGGTCCATGGTAGTGAATTAAGCATTTCCACGTGAGATCTCTGGTCTCCTGGCTTGACTTTTGTAGTCCAAAATTGGGATGCATTGTTACAACGGACATTTTACCCTTCAACAGCATGAGGAAGCGAGCAGAGGCCAGACACCCCTTCTTGGGAGTTCTCCTAGTTACACTAGCAACTCCATAGTGAGGGTGACAACAGGGTTTCTGTTTAAAGCCCAGTTCTCAACCCCATTTAAATCAGATTGACTGAAAATGGACGTGGCAGTTCAGGACTCCAGGGAGAGTTCATGATGCAAATGTGGGGGCATTTGGTCAAGAGGTTGCTGTGATACGGCCCCATCAAACATAAGAGCTTTTGTCCCAAGAGAGAGAGAGAACAGGAGGAAAGATTCACACAACACTCCTATCCCTGGGTCTGTACCCAGTGAGAGCTAGTCTTCAGCTCCAAAAAAAGACGGTTACTCACCGTTGTAACTGTTGTTCTTCGAGATGTGTTGCTCATATCCATTCCATTAGGTGTGTGCGCGCCGCGTGCACGATCGTCGGAAGATTTTACCCTAGCAACACCGGCGGGTCGGCTGTGGAGCCCCCTAGAGTGGCGCCTTCATGGCGCTGAATATATACCCCAGCCGACCCGGCGCCCCCTCAGTTCCTTCTTGCCGGCTACTCCGACAGTGGGGACGGGGGGCGGGTTTGGAATGGATATGAGCAACACATCTCGAAGAACAACAGTTACAACGGTGAGTAACCGTCTTTTCTTCTTCGAGTGCTTGCTCATATCCATTCCATTAGGTGACTCCCAAGCCCAACTTAGGTGGTGGGGTCGGAGTGAGACATTGCTGTGTGCAAAACCGCTGACCCGAATGCAGCATCGTCCCTGGACTGCTGCACTAGTGCATAGTGGGCTGTAAACGTATGGACTGATGACCAAACCGCCGCTCTACAAATGTCCTGTATCGGAACATGTGCCAGGAAAGCAGTCGAGGAGGCTTGGGCCCTCGTGGAGTGAGCGGTGAGGTGCGGTGCTGAGACACCTGCCCGGTCATAGCAAGTCCGGATGCAAGACGTAATCCAGGAGGATAGGCGTTGTGAGGAGACCGGTGAGCCTTTCATTCGGTCGGCCACTGCAACGAAGAGTTGCGTCGTCTTTCTAAAGTGCTTTGTGCGGTCAATATAGAAGGCCAGGGCCCTTCGTACATCCAGGGAATGCAAACGTTGATCCTGGCGAGTGGCATGTGGTTTGGGATAAAAGACCGGGAGAAATATGTCCTGGTTGATATGAAATGGAGAAACCACCTTAGGGAGAAAGGCAGGATGTGGGCGAAGCTGCACTTTATCCTTATGGAAAACTGTATAAGGGGGCTCAGATGTAAGCGCCCTGAGTTCAGAAACTCGCCTTGCTGAGGTGATGGCTACGAGGAAGGCTGTCTTCCAGGATAGGTACAAAAGTGAGCAGGTGGCTAGTGGTTCGAATGGAGGACCTGTGAGTTTGGAGAGAACCAGATTGAGATCCCACATCGGGACGGGATGACGCTGTTGCGGGTACGTCCGGTCTAAGCCCTTGAGGAATCTAACAACCATCGGGTTAGAGAATACCGAGGACGCGAGTTCCCCTGGGTGAAAGGCCGATATAGCGGCCAGGTGAACTCTAATTGAAGATATCGCCAACCCTTGTTGTTTTAGGGAGAGGAGATATTCCAATATGAGAGGAATGGGTGCCTGCAACGGGGACGTGGCTCGTTGTTCGCACCAACAGGAGAACCGTTTCCACTTGGCCAGGTACGTGGTCCGTGTTGAGGGTTTCCTACTGCTCAGCAGGATCTGTTGGACAGAGTGTGAGCATTGCCGCTCTGCCTGGGTGAACCATGGAGCAGCCACGCCGTGAGGTGGAGTGATTGCAGGTCGGGGTGACGCAGCCGACCGTGGTCCTGAGATATGAGATCCGGACATAATGGAAGCGGGATCGGTGTCTGAACCGAGAGTTCCAACAGTGTGGTGTACCAATGTTGTCTCGGCCACGCTGGAGCGACCAGAATTATCTGTGCCTGGTCTCTGCGCAATTTGAGCAGTACCTTGTGGACCAGAGGAAACGGAGGGAAGGCATAAAACAGGTGGTCTTTCCAGGGAAGGAGAAACGCATCCGAGAGGGAGCCCGGAGCTCGACCTTGTAGGGAGCAGAACATGTGGCACTTCCTGTTGTCTCGGGATGCAAACAGGTCTATCTGGGGAAACCCCCACTTCTGGAAGACGGAATGTATGATGTCCGGACGGATAGACCACTCGTGCGTTTGGAAGGACCTGCTGAGTCGGTCCGCTAGAGTGTTCTGGACTCCAGGGAGGAACGATGCCGTGAGATGGATCGAGTGGGCGATGCAGAAGTCCCACAGGCGAATGGCCTCTTGGCATAGAATTGACGAACGTGCTCCTCCTTGCTTGTTGATGTAAAACATGGCCGTGGTGTTGTCGATGAGAACCAACACACAGCGGCCACGTAGGAGATTGAGGAATGCCTGGCACGCCAGGCGTACCGCCATCAGTTCCCGAACATTGATGTGCAGGGCTAACTGGGATGCAGTCCACAGGCCCTGGGTATGGTGTTCGTTGAGATGGGCGCCCCAACCCAGAGATGACGCGTCTGTGACCAGGTGCAGAGAGGGTTGTGGGGCGTGAAATGGCATCCCCTCGCAGACCACATTGTGATCTAGCCACCAGGTGAGGGAGGCCAGGATCGAGTTCGGGACCGTGACCACCAAGTTCAGGCTGTCCCGATGTGGACGGTATATTGATGACACCCAGGTTTGAAGCGGGCGAAGCCGAAGTCTGGCATGCCTGGTTACGTACGTGCAGGAAGCCATGTGACCCAGCAGGGTAAGGCACGACCTCACCGTGGTAGTTGGGAAGGCCTTGAGCCCTTGAATGAGGTTCGTGATGGTGCCAAAGCGGTTGTCTGGCAGGATGGCTTGTGCACGTCTGGAGTCTAGAACTGCGCCGATGAATTCTATTCTCTGGGTAGGTTCTAGAGTGGATTTGTCCTTGTTGAGTAGGATGCCCAACTCGTTGAATGTGTGCACTATTCTGTGGACGTGAGCTTGAACTTGCTCCTTGGTGCGACCGCGCACCAGCCAGTCGTCTAGGTACGGGAACACCTGTACCCCTTGCCGACGAAGGTACGCTGCCACGACAGCCATACATTTCGTGAACACTCTTGGGGCCGAGGATAGGCCGAAGGGAAGGACAGCAAATTGGTAGTGCACCGTGTTTACCACGAATCGCAGGAAGCGTCTGTGAGGCGGGTAAATTGCAACGTGAAAGTATGCGTCTTTCATGTCGAGGGCGGCGAACCAGTCTCCAGGATCGAGGGAAGGGATAATGGCCCCCAAAGAGACCATGCGGAACTTCAACTTTACTACGAATTTGTTGAGTCCGCGCAAGTCCAAGATGGGCCGTAGACCTCCTTTGGACTTGGGGATCAGGAAGTAACGGGAATAAAATCCCCTGCCCCTTAACTCTATCGGAACCTCCTCTATGGCCCCCATGGCCAGGAGCGTAGAAACTTCCTGTATAAGAAGTTGCTCGTGAGAAGGGTCCCTGAAGAGGGACGGGGAAGGGGGGGAGGAGGGGGGGATTGAAGAAAACTGGATAGCGTATCCCCTCTCCACCGTGCGGAGGACCCAACGGTCCGAAGTTATAAGGGACCAAGCACGGTGGAAGTGGGAGAGGCGATCCCGAAAGGAGGGAGCTGGATCCTGGGGGATGACTGGGGCGCCGTCCTCGACCGCACCTTCAAAAGTTCTGTCTAGGACCTGAAGGTGGTCTTGGTGGCCCTTGGTTCTGACCGGGTTGAGGGCCAGCCCATCTTCTCCTACCACCTCGCCCTCGCCTTCTGGCAGGGTCCTGTCTCTGGCGAGGTGGAGGGGGGTAAAAACGTTGAGGCTGGGGCCTAAATGGTCTGCGCTGGGGACCCGCAACATGCATCCCCAAGGAGCGCATGATTGTCCTGGAGTCTTTGAGGCTCTGCAATCGAGAGTCCGTCTTCTCCGAGAACAGCCCCTGTCCTTCAAAGGGCAAATCCTGTAGGGTCTGCTGTAATTCAGGGGGCAAACCCGAGACTTGGAGCCAGGAGGTCCTGCGCATAGCGATACCTGTGGCCAGGGTCCTTGCGGCCGAGTCCGCTATATCCAGGGAGGCCTGTAAGGAGGTCCGAGCCACCTTCTTACCCTCCTCGACCATGGCTCCAAACTCTTCCCTGGACTCTTGGGGAATCAACTCCTTAAACTTCCCCATAGAGTTCCAGGAGTTGAAATTGTAGCGGCTCAGTAGCGCCTGTTGATTCGCCGCTCTAAGTTGTAGCCCTCCGGCTGAGTAAACCTTACGGCCGAACAGATCAAGCCGCTTAGCCTCTTTTGATTTTGGCGCTGCAGCCTGCTGGCCGTGGCGCTCTCGTGCATTCACTGATTCCACCACTAGTGAACACGGTTGGGGGTGTGTGTACAAGTACCCATAGTCCTTAGATGGGACAAAGTATTTCCTTTCCACCCCTCTCGCTGTGGGTGGAATGGAGGCAGGAGTCTGCCATATCGTATTCGCGTTCGTTTGGATCGTGCGGATCAAGGGTAACGCCACCCTCGATGGGGCATCCGATCCCAGGATATTCACGATCGGGTCGTGCACCTCCACTATCTCCTCCGTCTGCAGGTCCATGTTACGGGCCATCCTGCGGAGGAGATCCTGGTGAGCCCGAAGATCTATCGGAGGGGGACCCGTGCATGAAGTGCCCGCCACTGCCTCATCCGGAGAGGAGGAGGAGGACGCCTCCGGCGGTAGTGGATCCAAGGGGGGGGGCCCGGTCCCCCTGGTCTTGGGTCGGAGCGTCACCTGTACTTGGGTCCACGGTGTCGGGTGGTGTGGACACAGAAGCCTCTACGCCTCCAGGCGGAGGCCGAGAGATGGTGGATTCTGGGGCCCTTCTGGCCGAGTGACCCGAGCGAGAGGTCGATGGTAGTGAAGCCCCTTGCTCCTGGTGGTACGCCCACGGGGTCCAAAACGACCAGTGAGATGGTCCATGAGGGTGGTCCTCTGCCCTCTCCTGCCAATGGCCCAAGTCTCGTTCCTCGGCCTGTCCCTGAGGGGGGTATGCCGATCTCGACAGGTCCTCCGATGAGCGAGATGCCGATCTTGACGGCCATGGCGGTGCCGCGCAAGATGAAACGATCCCCGTGGTCTGCGGTGCCGCACGGTGCCGGTCCGGAGATGATCTATCTCTGTGCGGTGCCGGCGATCGGTGCCGGGACCGCGACCGGTGCCGATGACCTCGTCGGTGCCGGGAGTCGGATCTGGACCTCGACGAGGACCTAGAGTATGCCCGGTGCCGGGATCGGCCCCTCGGCGTCGAGCGTCGAGCGTGGCGGTGCCGAGAACTACGTCTCGACGTTGACCGGTGCCGACGATCATATCGGTGCCGAGACGTAGAGCGGTGCCGCGAAGAAGATCTTGACCGCGAGTACGACCGGCGCCGAGGCGATATTCGGTGCCGGGACTGCGAGCGGCGTGGGGACCTGCTTCGGGACCTGGATCGGCGCCGAGGTTCCAGCCCTTGTGATGGAGGGCGCATCAAGGCAGGTTTCCCTCTTGACTGTACCGGGCGAGTCAGCGGTGCAGTCGGTGCCGGTGGTTGAGGCGGTGCCGGCTCCGTGAGAGCTATCAAGTCTCTCGCCGCCTCGAAGGTCTCCGGAGTCGACGGGAGACACTGTATCACCGCCGGCCTCGGTGGAGACGCTATTTGTACCGGACTCGACGGCCTCGGCGCCGGAGTCGACGGTGCTGGAGGCGCCTGTTTCCGTTGCTCCACCGGCGGACGCGGCTCTACCCCCGGCACTGGGGGAGCCGGCGCCTTCGGCACGGACGTCCCCGTCTTATGGGCTTTTTTATGCCCTGGGGATAATGACCGGCGCCGCGGCACTTTCTGTGTTTGCGGTGCCGACGAGGTCCGGTGCCGGGGAGGCTTGTCTGACGCCACTCGCGTGGTCGTCATAGCCGGTGCCGCCGGGGCACTGCGCACCGAAGTGCTAGGCGTCGGAGTCTGGCCCGTGGAAGGAGTGTCCGGGCTAAGTGCCGCCTCCATTAGGAGTTGCCTGAGCCGAAAGTCCCGCTCCTTTTTGGTTCTTGGTTTGAAGGCCTTACAGATCTTGCATTTGTCTGTTTGGTGGGACTCTCCCAGGCACTTCAAACAGGAGTCGTGCGGGTCGCTCGTTGGCATAGGCTTAGCGCAGGAGGCGCACTGCTTGAAGCCGGGAGCGTTGGGCATGAGCCCGGGCCCGCGGCCGGGGAAGAAAGGGGGAGACGACCCCCTTAACCCCTTAAACTATAATAACAACTATAACAAGTTTAAACTATTGAACTATAAACACTATAACTACAACTATAACTATAACTCTGAATGACTAAGTACGCTAGGGAGAGTGGAGATCAGCTATGCCGCGCTCCACAGTTCCAACGACCGTCAGGGGCGGTAAGAAGGAACTGAGGGGGCGCCGGGTCGGCTGGGGTATATATTCAGCGCCATGAAGGCGCCACTCTAGGGGGCTCCACAGCCGACCCGCCGGTGTTGCTAGGGTAAAATCTTCCGACGATCGTGCACGCGGCGCGCACACACCTAATGGAATGGATATGAGCAAGCACTCGAAGAAGAATGACTTTTTCCAGTGCTCCATGAGACTGTGTCCAGCTGTACACACTCAGCCACTAGGAGTGACCCAGCTTGTAGCAATACTGCACAGATGCAATCAGGGAACTGTTCTGCAAGCCATGACAGCTCTGGGACCCTGCAGCCATGAGTTCAAGATTCCTATTCCACTGGCTGCTGATAATATTTCTGAGCTCTACACAAACAGCCCTTTTTATAGAGGCCTTATACCCTACTGTAGGAGCAGGCAGCTATCCTACCCCACTGCCTCATTTTAAGAGATACAACAACTGAGGTTGCAGGTCACTTCTGGTAAAGCTGGGGAAAGAACCCAGATCTCATCCACGTTGCCTTTGGGAGTGAATGTGCTAAATCTATTGCTTGTCTATCCTGTCTAACCACTGGATCACACATCTTGTACTGGTCAGGAATTCAGCTCCAGAATCCTGATCATAGACTCATAGAAGATTAGGGTTGTAAGAGACCTCAGGAGGTCATCTAGTCCAACTCCCTGCTCAAAGCAGGACCAACCCCAACTAAATCATCCCAGCCAGGACTTTGTCAAGCCAGGCCTTAAAAACCTCTAAGGCATTGGCCTGGGACCCAGGTGAGCTGGGTTCAAATGCGGGCCCTGACACAGACTTTGACGTGATGCTGTGTAAGTCATTTAGACCAAAATGTTTGGAGGTGGCCTTGGTTTCTCTGGGCCTCAGGCCTTCTGTATAGAGGGTAACAGCTCCCCACCTCTCCCCGGTGTTGGCAGGGTACAGCCGGAAGTGGCTGGGAGGCATTAAGATCCTACAGTGAGAGGGAGGGCATAGGTACAAGAACTACCTGCCTTGTGAGCTGCTGGGGCCACCCCCACAAGTATGGGGCTCACTGGGGTTCCCACAGCTTTTTGGAGACTCATAAGGGCTGCCCAGGAGTCGAATCGGCTAGTTTGGCTGCTGGCCATGGGGCCTCCCAAGCCTATTCTGGCGCCCTGTGCCGGTTTTGGTGGATTAGGGCAGAGGAGTTTTCTAAGGTTTGCGGGGAGAGGAGCCACTGGGCTGTACCTGAGCACACCAAGCACAGTGTACCTGGGCACACCAAGCTGCTGGACCGTACCTGGGCACACCAAGCCGATTACTGAGCCGGCATTCCTGGAGATGTGATCTTACTGTGGGTCATGGCACTCCTGCACCTGAGGCAGCCTCCAGGCACAGGCCACCACAGTTCCCTGCCACCAAGTTCCAGTGGTGCTTTGGGGGTGTTAATAATGGGGCAGGCCTGCAGCTAGAGCTGGGGTTGATGCAACAACTGTCCACAGCAATTGGCAAGGGTGTCTCCTTAAGAGCCATTATGCACGTAAGTTCTCCCTGGTGGGGCTGTGGCTTGAGCAGTCAAGCTCCCGGTGCCCACTAGGGCATTGGACTCCAAGCCCCCATACTCAGGCATTAGAAAGTCAGGAGCTGCTCACTTCGGCACGTCTACCTGGGTAGTGACTGTGTGGCAAGCTGGGGTGTAAATCTAGAGCGCTCCAGCGTGCTGCACATTAACTGGCTGGGTGAACCTGCTGCTGTGCATTAAAAGTTCCCAAGGGCACTCTAATGTAATGCTGCTTCAGCCGGCTCTACAGCAAAGCGCATGAGGTAGCTGTTAGCGCTTGGCGGCTGGGTCCATGCAGCCACTCGGCACCACGGCAGGCTGGTGCGTGGCAGAGTTACAACCCAGCTTACTGCACAGTATTGCTTGTATGGAAATGCCCCTAGTCTCCCCACATGTCCCAGAGAGTGTATTAGTGCAACACGGAGAAAACCATTAAACTTACAGACTCTGGAAATACTGTTGGGAGAGGGGCAGTTCTTAACTGGGTAACTCCACCCTGCAGGGATGGCAACAGGAAGTGGGAATGTCACCGTATAGCTCCAACTCAGGGCTCCTCTTCAGATTGCTAAGAGGAACCCTGGCTGGGGCCTGTGTAGAAGCCCTGACAGGGCAGTAATTGCTGCTGGCTGGGAGAGTTTGCACTCACACCTTGAGCCATCTCTCCTTGTTTCCAGAGCAGGGTGAAATTTTCCAAAACTTGATAAAAAGGAGGGGAAAGGGACACGTTTTTGGGAACTGTTTGCATTTGTCAACTCTGACTCGTTACCAGGTGCACAACCACAGAGAAGCCAGCCCAGTGTCCAGCATGTTAGGTGAAGATTACCTCACGGAGGCACGACTGTGAGAAGCAGCACCTGAG
The DNA here is from genome assembly GCF_013100865.1 of Trachemys scripta elegans. Taxonomy (NCBI): domain Eukaryota; kingdom Metazoa; phylum Chordata; order Testudines; family Emydidae; genus Trachemys; species Trachemys scripta. The sequence goes on along the minus strand of NC_048304.1, from coordinate 51,928,121 downwards.
CTAGGTATGCCCCACGTTTGTAAGTCTGCCTGCTTCCCCTTAGCACACTAACACTCTCTGGGGGTACCTGGGCAGACTAAGGCAGCAACTCCCAACTTTTAAGCATGCCATCCTGGGGTTCTGGACTCCCACTCTTGAAGGGCATGAGGAGCAGGCAGCCTGTTGTGCAGCAGTCAATCGATGGAGTTACGGTAATAAGTGGATAACCTAGTGCGCAGGCAGGAAGGGGACAAAGAGAAGCCAAAGTCTGCACATGCCATGCAGAGCACGTGCCTCCCAAAGAGCCTGGGCCAGGCAGAGAACCAGAATGGGAATGGAAGGAGGAGAAGGGGGCAGTGAGGGAAACTAGGAGTTTTAGCTGGCAGGAGTTCTGCCCCTTGGCTTGAGGGAGTAGCTTTGAGTGAGCTGTACTGACATGTGCCGATGGGGATGCTTTCCCTGCTGTAAACCTCCCTTCTCCACAGGTCTCGACTCAAGCTTCCACCTGAGGCTGGAAGAGGTGACCTATAGTAACCTACCTCCAGGCTTGGAAGGAGCTGGTTTTTACCACACAAACCAATGAAAATATATTTCCATCCACAGTCATAGGCATGTACAGCTCAGCAACGTAAGAAACAGCCTCTTGAGAGCTTTGGATTTGATGTAAGGCTATTTCCTTTGGATGGTATGACATCCGATGTTGACAGTGCATGTCTGAATGGTTATAAAGCTTTAACCTTTTGAACCTCAACATCTACTGTCACTAAATAAATGTCTGACTCCCCCATAATTTCCCACAAATGGGAAAATTTAAACTGATAAATTTTAAAAATGCTTAAAAATAAACATCCTCCTCCACTGAAATTACATATATGAAAATCTAACTCTGCCAAGCCTGGCCACAGGGAAGGGCAATTCCTCATGTCCTGCAGGAGATGGAAGACTTTAAACCAGAGCTAGTTTTAGTTTTTGGTCACTTTGAAAGATTATTGGTGCTCTTGGTCAGTCCAGTGACTCCTAGAGACTGTTTGCATTTGGAGGGGTAGAAAACTCAGTTCCAAGTGAACGTTTTCACGCACTGACACATCTGTGAATAGTTTTTCAGCGACAAATGTGGCACATACAGGAGGGGTAAAGATTTCACCAGCTCTTTGGGATGACCAGCTAGACATCCATCAAGCTTTAATGTACTATCACGAATCACACAGCAGCATACTCTGACCTGGAGTGCATGGTGAATCTGTAAATCAGACCTAGTCCCCTCCATCCAGACTGCATGTTAGAGTGGTAATGCTGAGGAGCTGAGAAAGGCCAAGAGGAAACGGTCCTTCCTCAAGGGAGTGATCTAACTGCCTTACTCTGGCATAGTCACAGCTCAGCCCACCCAAGACAGACTCTCTTCATGTCTACAGGAAGGCAGGGTACCTGCAAGGAAGGTCAGGCGCACACCTGAAGGGGTGACAGCTCAGCATGCTTTGCTGCCACCGAATGCCCCCATTCCCCTGAATATTCACAAGCAGCAAGTGGGTCAGGAAAACCAGGAATGCACATTTTTAGCACTAGTTTCAGAACATTTGCCTTGGCAGTTTGCTCGTATCATTTTCCACACAAAGTCTGTTCCCATAGATGCACCCCATAAGAACCAGAGTACTGAAAAGAGCTGATATAGTCAAGCCCACAAAGCAAAGGTAACCACTTCACTGTTCTATTTGTACTCAATGCTGCGCGCCGTGGGGAGCAATGCTGAGTGCCGTAGGGAGCAATGTTGAGCACTGTGGGGAGCTTAGGGGAAGCTCAGAGGAAGCAGCACTTTCAGTTCTGCTTTTGTCAGCCATCCAGAAGCAGGGTCTTCACCCTGGTGATAGCTCCATATTAATTTCTCCCCAACGAAAGCCAGAACCCAGCACACTCGGCATGCAGCTGCATAAAGAGACACCCATTGCCTCCGTTTAACAACTTACTTGTTTAATGTGAAGAGTGGGAGGACAAGCCTTCTGAGACAACCTGGGCAGGGTTCAAAACAGGACTTTGCCGGCCGATCCACATACGCTGAACATGGCTCAGTCAGGAACTAATTCAGAACTCTTCTCAGACTGAAGCATGGCACTGAAATCATTCCTTGATCATCAGCCACATGCTCAGCCCTGTACACACACTCCGAGAACACCTCTACTCACCACACAGTTCACATCAAATCACTGGAGAGCAGCAGTAGCGAAGGAAATGACAAACAGAACCTGCCCCCAGCTGCAGGAGCCCCATAGAGTGGGAAGCGACATTGTGCAGCAGCACTGGGGCTCACCTTTGTACTCAGGCGTGAACTCCTTCATTTCCGGGGGCAGGGACTCGTAGAAGCGCTGTTCTCGGGAAATGAGGGGCTTGCAAACAGTGTGGTCATCGTAGCGCATCATGCTGCTGTGGCCGCCCACCTGGTGAATGAAAGGCTCCAACAGGACCCCTCGCTCTCCGGCTCGACTGGCATTTTTGCCATACTTGCCCACTTCCATGGTTTGACAAACACACATTGCGTTTGGCACCAGTTGCACGCTCGGGGCATGGGGAGAGCCACATGGGCTGGGAGGGGACAGCTTCACGAGGGGCAGACAGCCACGGCTGAGAAATCCCAGGAATTAGTCTTGTTCCAATCTGAAAAACAATGGAGAATCCTATGAGAAAAGAGCTGTTCTCACCTCACTGTCTGGCCTGTCTTCCTAGTAACTTTTACCACTTTGCTTCCTTAGTAGAAAACTTGTTGGATTCTAAGGGGATCCGTCAACCATACCTGTAGCCCTGCCCGCATGGACAGGGATGCACACACTTGCTACTATTGGTGTTTGGATCCAAATGTCCAGCTCCCCACCCCACCTCCATGTTTGGCAGGCGCTCCAACTCTTTAGGGCTAGCAGGACTTTCCCACAGGAGTTTGTCAAGTGATGGCTGGAAGAAATCTAGTATTTTGATTCCACTTAGAAAGTTATTTCCATGTGCTAATGAATCTTGCCGTTAATAAAGTGATGTCACAATTGCAGCATATGTTATAAGGGAGACTCTCTCCTCCTCTCCCCAGTATCTAGCACTAGGAACAGCACAAGTACACAGAAAAGTCCTACAGAAATCCAAATCCTGCTATTTCTGCCACCACATTTCTAGGACCCAACTTTATCTTTGATAAAACTGCCACCATCCTAATTAGTCTCCAGTGAGGACTGCTGTAACCTCCTGCGCCTGCCCTCCTGATGGCACACACCGCCACCCAAAACACAGCCTCTGGCCCCATCCTCCTGCCACGATCCCTGCCTACATCACTCCCCATCCACTCTCTCCACTGGCTCCTCCAGCTCCACTAATCATCATCTTCAAACTCCTTGGCTTCAGCTTCGAGCACAGCCCCCCTCCTCCCCCATTCACCCTGCCTCACCTGACCACGTGGCCAATGCTGAGCTGTTTGTGTGCCCTGCTCCCCAGCCTCTCAGCTTCCTCTGTCCCCATGGACACCATCATCTTCACAGTCACTCAGGCCTGTAACCTCTCTGATTTGGCCTTCCCTCTTGACCCACAAATTCAGGCCATGCCCAAACGCTGCTGTGTAAGAAAAAACAGCATCTCTGAAACTGGCCTTTCCTCTTCACCAACACAGCTAAACTCTCACTCCAGCCCTCGATGTATCACACCATGGCCACTGCAGCCCCTCCTCACTGGCCCCCAACACCACACCTTGCTTGCCTCGGGTCCATTCTGAATGCAGCTGCTAAGGTTGCCTTGCTGGCTTGTCACTCTGACCACCTCAGTTTAAGTCCCCCAAACGCTCTGCTCACAACAAAATGGACAGTAGAGACAAGCCCATGGCCCTTCCTAACATAGCGTTGCCATACCTCAGTGATCTAGTAACAGATAGCACCATTAACCCCACCTTGCCAACGTTCCCAACCTCTACCGCCCAGCTGTCAGAGTCTCCCTTACATGTCTCCTGCGCACTCTCATGCTGCCCCTTATGCATGGCAGGATCTCCCCAGTAAAGCCCATCTTCCTTCAAATCCTACCTTAGCGGCTTGGTTCATGAACATTTAGTTTGAGTGCACTTAGTGTCCATGTGGACCCTGCTGCCACACGCTCCATTGGCTGGAAATTGAAGCTAGACAAATTCAGACCAGAAATAAGGTGTACATTTATAATGGTGAGAGAAATTAACCACTGGAACAATCCCTGACAATTTACAATTTAGGATGGGCTGTTTTTCTAAAAGCTCTGCTGTGGGAATTATTATGGGGCAGTTCTCTGGACTGTGCTATACAAGGAGACATACTACATCAGGGGTGGGCAAACTGTGGCTCGCAAGTTGTTTTAAGCTGGCCCACGAGTTCCCACTGAGGAGCCTGGTCGGGAGCTGCACCACGCCGCTTGGCCCTGCTCCGGCGCTACAGCTGGGGTGCCAGGTAGCGGGCCATACCACATGGCTCCTGGAAGCCACGGCATGGTCTCACTCCGAGGGTGGGGGCGCTCCATGCCTAGGAGCCAGAGAAGGACATGCCATTGCTTCTGGGAGCCACTTGAGATAAGCGCTGCTCAGAGCCTGCACCCCTGAGCCTCTCTCCACGCCCTAACTCCCTGCCCCAGCCCTGATCCCCCATCCGCTCCCCAAACCCCTCAATGCCAGCACGGAGCATGCTCCTGTACCCCAAGCTTCTCATCCCCAGTCCCACCCCAGAGCCCGCACCCCCCCCCCCGTATCCCAACCCCAATTCTGTGAGAATTCATGGCCTGCCATACAATTTCTATTCCCCAATGTGGCCCTCAGGCCAAAAAGTTTGCCCACCCCTGCACTAGATGATCACAGTGGTCCCTTCTAGCCTTGGAATCACTGAGATCAGAAGCTTTTTGCAGCAGGGACCTGCTCCTTTAATTTGTGAAGTGTCTAACACGCCCATGGGTGCTGCAGAACTAAGGAAGTCAAGTGAAGAGAAGATGGACTCTTGCCTGAGAGATGCTGATGGGGCAGATTGGCTGGCCGGCCTGCCTGCCACTCTGTCTTCACTGCACAGTTAAGTTGGACTCTTTCCCAGGTCTTAGCCCAACCCCACCTCTGTCCCTGCACAAGACCCTTGGAGCTGGGTTTGGAGGTGCTTTATGCCCAGGCTAGCTGGCCCAGCTAGTGGGCCAGGTTAGAACCTGGGCTCCAATTCAACGCAGGCTGGAGCCACCCTCTTTGTGGTGAGGATGCAGGCAAAAAACGAATAAACAAACAAAAACAAACAAAACACCTCATTCACATGCTGATAGCCCTCCAATACTTTTCCCACAACTTCCCCCAAAGGACAGACAAGTTCCCCTCTGTGCCCCTCTGCCTTTTCACAAGGAGGAGACCGGCAGAGGGGCAAGATGGTATGTGCACAGGAGGTCAGCCACAAATTAGAGCAGAACAAGGCAGGAGTCATTTGGGGCCTCTTCCTGCAGTCTCAATGGTGCCTAGGAGAATTTTATATTCCCAGCTCTCGCAACCTGGTCGGAACTATCATACCATTTGAAGTTTTAGTGACCCAGCTCTAGGGTTCATGCGATTCCAGAGGAATCTCAGCTGGAGGAGAAAAGGTTTACAAGTGTGCCAAGGGTAGCTGAGGGGTTCAGATGCAAACAAAGCCCCCACCGTATCTGTAAGATCCTGAATTTTAAGCTAGTCTCATAATTCTGAGAGGCCTGACCCAAGTTTTGGACACATGGGTTTGCTGATAGGTTTCCCTACAAATTTAACATACCAAATCTCCTCTCCTTATTTGTGAGTAATGGGGAAAGGCTGCCAAGCTCTGCTCCCTGACCTGTAGAGTGTAATAGCATGTCCCGGTCTCCAAATGGGTACAGCACCAAGTTCTGCTTCTAGGTCAGATGGGTTAGAGACATGCCAGGTGCCTGAGGTGGGCTTTTGGCACCAGCCCTATCAGCATGAGAGTCTAACTTATGTCAAGGAGGCCAAGAGTCCATACTGATACTTTGAAGCAGATCCTTTGGCCCAGTCTATTCGCTCAATGCCCCTTGGGTTGCGCAAAGAGAGCAGAAGCCGCCTGGTGGAGGGAGTCTCCAGTGGGTGCAGAGCCAGAGTATTCAGCTCTTATGCCTTCCTGCCCTCTGCCCCAGTGTAGCACTGTGTTAGGGTGGGGACAGGACAAGGGCATATTGAGAGTGGGAGGGGCCGTGTCTGGTGCCCTCCAGCTATCCCTAACTGGCAAGTGATCTCTTGGGACCACAGACAGCTGGCACATGAGCCTGGGCTAGGGCAGAGAACCAGGAAGCTTGTAATGGATGGTTGATTTTTCCCATCTCCTTGGCTGTGTGGGGGAGGCTCCCCAGTCTTAGGCGCAGTTAGTCAAACGCCTTTCCCACTTGCTGAGGTTCCCACAGCCCAGCAGGGAGGTAACAATGAACAGCCATAGGTACAATTTCATTGCTCCTGTAATGCAGCAGGAAGCCAGCAGGGGAGCTACTAAACAGCTGCAGCAGGGAAAGGACAACAGCTACTCACAGTATTTTGGTTCAGAGCAAAGCTGCTCAAGGCAGGGGTTGTAACTGCGGGGGGAGGCAGTGCCTGCCACAGTGACTGGAAGCAGATCCAAACCCTTCACTGTAAACGTCACAGGGTGCAGCCCTGTACAGTCACATTGAGGGCCACAGGTTGGACACCCTGACCTCGGAATCTGGGATGCATCTCCTGGGTCCTGCATGGGAAACACAGAGATGAGGTTCTTCCTCAACTGGCCACAAGATGTCTCTGTTGCTGCACATATCTGAAAGGATCCAAAGTATCTCTAGGATGGGGATAACTGCTCTCTGTTCTTCTAATCCAGGGGCTCTCAAACCTCATTGCATATGACCCTCTTTCTGACAACAAAAATTACTACACAACCCCTGGAATGGGGACCAATGCCTGAGTCCACCTGAGCCCCGCTACCCTAGCTGGAGGGGCCAAAGCCTGAGCCCCACTGCTCCGGGGATGTGTGCGTGAGGGCAAAGCCCCAAGTGGGAGGCCTGTAACCTGATCCCCACCACACAGGGCTGAAGCCCTCCTGCTTTGGCCCTGGGTCGTGGGGCTCAGGCTTCAGCCCCAGACCCCAGCAAGTCTAATGCCAGCCCTGGCGACCCCATTAAAATGGGGTCATGACCCACTTTGGGGTTCTGACCCAGAGTTTGAGAACCGCTGCTAATTCAATCCACTCCACCGGCAAATACACAACAGCTTAGAAGAAAGCGCAACTCAGTGAGCAGGGGTTCCTGGACTTGTTCAGAGGATAGCAACATTTGAAGAGAGTGTGCGCTGTGGACACCTCACCCATCTCTTTGCCAGCAGGCAGACCGCCTCCACTCCCACTATCGATCAAATACATCCCGCGCCACTTTAGCAGCAATGGCTTCCCTGGAAATTAATATTAGGAAAGGAATAAATTTTTACCTTCTTTTAATGGGATTTAACATCTGGAAACAAGCAGCTGCTGCCAGAACCATGTGACCAGCCAGCTCTCCACAGCCCCCAGGCCACAGCACTGACCACAGCACCCTTAAAAGTTTGTAATATCCTTACAGTGGAGTGAACCTCATCTTCAGTTCCATCCTGGGCAAAAATCCCTGCCGCCTGTGTTTATGCTACTTGTTAACCAGTAGAGCAGGAGTTTCCAAAGCAATGAATGCAATTAATGGGCACCAACTTAATTCACCATACCTTTAATTCTAAAATTCTAGCAATTAACTAGAATGGTTACAGCACCCACTGGCATTCAGGACTCCTCTGCATTTGATTTTCAGTTCTGCCACTGACTTCCTGTGAAGCCTGGGGCCAAGTCACTCAATTGCTTGGTGCCTCAGTTTCCCTTCTGTAAAACAGAGGCAATGATACTTCCCTACTTCACTGTTAGGTTATGAGAGTACAATAACACTGCTCTACAGCCAAAATGCTTCTGAAATAAATATAGTCAAACTTTACTAATTCTGGGTCACTGCGAACGAAAATGATATTTAAAATTGTTGATTGGCTCTAATTTTCAAGATATGCTATTGGGTCAGTATATACGACCCTTGACTTGGGAATGGCGGAGGATAAGTGAGTTATAAAGGGAAGGGATCTCAATTTAAACCAGAAATGACTAAAATACATCTTTGACTGGATCTATGAATAAATCTATGACTGGGTTTGGACAGTACTTGCTTTTTAGGCAAAACAGTGAATGATGCAATCTGAAGCTGGTATTGCATCATACATGATATGAATTGCATCATGTTATTCCTAGAAGTCATGGATGATGCAATCATAACGAAGCTTACATCACTCTGCTGAACAAATTGCCCTATATCAGCTCTAGAAATCATACAGTGTCATGCTCTCTTATTTGTCAGTGTTTGATTTTGCAAAGGGACACATTTCTGTTTAGCCAAAGTGAGCAGAGATGCCTCGTACTTGTGTGAACAGTGCAGATAACTTCTATGTTTGTGGTGAAGTGACTTGCATCACAAAAGCGCAGTATAACCACTATGGTTAAGAAAGCCTATCACCTTTATTTTGGCTGCAAAATTGGAGATCAGGACAAGAGGTGGGCCCCACACATATGCTGCAACACTTGTGCAACAAATCTTCGCCAGTGGTTGAACAGGAAAAGGAAATCTATGCCTTTTGCAGTGACAATGATCTGGAGAGAGCCAACAGATCATACCAGCAATTGTTACTTCTGCATGGTGCCTCCAGTTGGGAAAGGTGTGTCAAAGAAGAAAAAATGGACTGTGCATTATCCAAACATTCCATCAGCTATACGCCCAGTATCCCACGGAGAAGGACTGCCAGTTCCTGATGCACCAGAATCATTCTCACTTGAGTCAGATGAGGAAGAGGAAGATGAAACTTCTGGTCCTGAACCATCAATGTCACAGGACCTACATTTTCTCCCATCCTCCTCCTCTGAACCACACCTCGTAACACAAGGTGAACTGAATGACCTTGTCAGGGATTTGGAACTACCCAAGAGTAAGGCAGAGCTGTTGGGCTCTAGACTACAGCAGTGGAATCTCCTGGCAGATGATGTTAGGGTTTCCATGTTCCGTGACCGTCAAAAGGATCTTGTCCCATTCTTCTTCATGGAAGGTGATGTCGTAGCCTGCAACAACATCGATGGTGTGATTGCAGCCCTCAACATCATTCACGATCCAGATGAGTGGAGACTGTTCATTGATTCATCGAGCTGTTTTAGCATAATGGCAATGTTTTGCCATCAATTCCAGTTGGTCATGCAGTCCGTATGAAGGAAACGTATGACAACATGAAGCAACTTTTGAGGTGCATAAACTATGACCAACATCAGTGGCAGCTTTGTGGCGATTTGAAGGTTGTTGCTCTCTTGCTTGGTCTGCAGACTGGATACACAAAGTACTGCTGTTTTCTCTGCGAATGGGATAGTCGTGCAAGAGATTCCCACTACATCAAGAAAGATTGGCCACTCCGACAGTCATTGGAGCCTGGGAGGAAAAGTGTTCAGCATCCACCACTTCTTGAATCAAGGAAGATTTTGTTACCACCCTTTCACATCAAGCTGGGTCTGATGAAGAACTTTGTCAAGGCCATTGACAAAACACAAGCAGCTTTCAAGTACCTCCGTGGAAAATGTCCAAGGTTAAGTGAAGCTAAGATAAAGGAAGGTGTCTTTGTTGGTCCTCAGATTCGTGAACTTCTTCGAGATGATGCATTTGACCATGCACTGCGTGGCAAGGAAAAGACGGCATGGAAAGCCTTCCAGTTAGTGGCAATAAATTTTCTCAGAAACAACAAGGCAGACAACTACAGGGTGTTGGTGGAAAACCTCCTCAAGGCATACAAAAGCCTTGGTTGCAACATGTCACTAAAGATACATTTTTTGCACTCTCATCTAGATTCTTTTCCACCGAACTACGGAGCAGTGAGCGACGAGCACGGCGAGCGATTTCACCAGGACATTGCAACAATGGAGAAACGCTATCAGGGCAAATGGAGCCCATCAATGCTTGCAGACTATTGCTGGACAGTGAAAAGAGATGCTCCATTTAATTAATACAAGAGAAGTCAAGAAGTGCTGAGTAGACACTGAATAGGACTAAACTATGTACATAATAGTTTTTTGCCTTTTGTTTCATAATAAATTTTATTTATATAACCCTTTTGCTGATTTTTAAAGTGTTACATAAACAGGACAGGTAAAATATTATCATGTAAAGCAACCATAAACACATGAAAAGACCTAGGTTTACAATTTATGATTAAAACTCTACTATCTACACAATATACACAGACATAAAATGTAAAAACTTAAATTTCTTAGAAACAGTAGCCAATCAGTTGTTTTAATGGTCATATTTGAATTCAGCACATCAAAATACATAATAAATAGCACATTTTATCTCTGAAGCAGACGACTTCTCAAAAATTGTAGACCAGTGTAATTAATGTTAATGAGGAACTCTAACACTACCAAGATGGAGGTCACAAGTACCTAGGCAGACAGATCAATCAGCTCCCCCAAAGCTCAGTCTGGATTATTCCTACAGTGGATTCTCCAGTGCTTTGTGACTTACTCCTAAAGCATCAAGAGATGGGGTTTTCTCAAGGAAGGAGAGCGAGCTCAGTCAGCAATCCTTCCTGATAACCTTGTCAGCTAGTAAGCATCTGATCAATTTCTAGTGGCCTAGAAGCTAGTCCAGGGTATACAGTGCACACAGAGTAGCAGCACAGGGAAGTTTGTCCTTCTCAACTAGTAAGAAATTATACAAAAGAAGAGACAACATTGAAGGCCCCAGAACAACACATCTCAGGGCTTGTTTACACTGGCAAGTTTCTGCGCAGTAAAGCAGCTTTTTGCGCTCAAACTGCAGACGTGTACACACTGCCAAGCCACTTTGTGCGCAGAAACTCCTCAGTTGCAGCGCTGCAAAAAAGCCACCCTGAGGAGAGTTATAAGGCTATTTGCGCAGAGGGTCCAGGGCTCTATTGCCAGTGATTTGATTGCTTTCTGCAGTGTAACTGGCTCCTGGAGCTATCCCATAATGCCTCAAGTGACCGCTCTGCTCGTTTTGAACTCGGCTGCCCTGGAGACATGTGCCCCTCCCCTTTCAAAGCACCTTTTCTGACAGATGTTGTATGCTGTGCTGATCTGCTCCGGGACACAAAGCAAACCATTCATGTGGAATGCTTATGCTGTTGAACAGAGAGGCAGGTGTGTGTATGTGAGAGAGAGAGAGCACCCAGGGAGGGAGGAGTTTCCCCCGATGTCAGAGTTTCCCCCTCCCCCTGCCTCAGGATTGGTTGCTTCCTGCCACTGTCTGAACTTACAAGACAGCATGCTGATACACTCTCTTTCCCCAAAAACACACTGTCTTTCTCCCCTGCTCCATATGCATTCACACACACTTCCTGTCACACACTCTCCCCCACCCCACTTCAGTTGAAAAGCAGCTGGCAATGTAGTAGGGTGCCCATGGAACAATGGGATTGGGAAACCTGCATCGTGTGACACTGTGCCTGCCCCATGAGGCACTGCAAACCCTTCCCAAAGCACTCGCAGCCGGTTGCACAGTGGGATAGCTACCACAGTGCACTGCTATCTTTGCCTTTACAAGAGCTGCTAATGTGGATTCACCCCAGTGTCACAAGGAGCAGTGTGGACATACAACTGTGGTTTAATTCCAGTGTTTTAATAAAAGTGGTTTAGCTTGTGGTGCAGAAACTTGCCAGTATAGACATACCCTCAGTAAAACACTCAAGGTTAAGAGGCTTAATCACAAGGAAAAGGTTTTATTCCCAGTGACATGACATTAAAGAGTCACCCACAAAACTGGACTAAGACAGACTGCTGCATTTGCTCAGCTGTGCTCTCAGAAACAAAGTGACGGATGCAGCACTGAAAACCCATTTCAAGTACAGTTGGACAAATTATTTGTAGTGAATAATATACCTGATTGAATGAACCCTTTTTATTGATGGCAATTATTTGCAGAGCCTTTTTAAAAAAGTTTATTCACCTTCATAATTACTCACTCACTTGCCTTTGAGGTAGTCTAATGGAAAGCATGTACGGGTAAATGATTATTATTACACATAGACACTACACAAGCACTAAAACTGATGGATGGCTGCTTCAACCAGTTACAAAACTCTAGTTACTTGAAAGCTTAAGAATTACTCATCCTGGCTCTTGTTAATCAAGGCCACAGAACAGCTGTTTTAGCTAGCCCCTTGTCAAAATCACTGTACTTGCTGTGGTACTGCACAACACAACATGCATAATGTCAGTCTATTGCTGACAATGAATTGGAGAGGGATCTATTCACTCAAGCAGGTTCTTTGGCAGCTGCTCCATGCTGCTGTGTTTGTTCCTGCTATATGTCAAACCAAGGAATGAGATTCTTATCAAAAGGCAACAGAACATTAAATCAATTTAACAAAAAACATTTCTGAAGCAGGATGAACTGATTTAAATCAGATTTTAATCATGATTTAAATCAGCAAGTAGAAAAAGGACAGTTACCTGTTCCATAACTGGCGTTCTTCGAGATGTGTTGCTCCTGTGTATTCCACAGTAGGTGTGCGTGCTCGCCACGTGCACCGGTGCCGGAAGTTTTTCCCTTAGCAGTACCCATACTGGGGGAGCACCGCTGCGACCCCTGGAATGGCGCCTGTATATCGCGCTATAAGGGGGACTATGGGCTCCCCTCACCCTCAGTTCCTTCTTGCTGGATAACTCCGACAGAGGGGAAGGAAGGCGGGGTGTGGAATAGACAGGAGCAACACATCTCAAAGAACGCCAGTTACGGAACAGGTAACTGTCCATTCTTCTTCTTCGAATGATTGCTCCTGTGTATTCCACAGTAGGTGATTCCAAGCAATATCTGTTGGAGGTGGGTAGGAGTTCACGATGGTTCGGGACAAAGTACCGCCCTGCCAAACCCGGCGTCATCCCTAGACTGGGAGACGATTGCATAATGCAAAGTAAATGTGTGAATTGAAGCCCACGTGGCCACCCTACAAATGTCCTGGATGGGGACATGGGCGATGTAGGCAGCTGATGAGGCCTGAGCCCTCGTAGAGTGTGCCCTTACAAATCGGTGGCGGGGGAATCCCTGCCAAATCATAACACGTGCGTATGCACGAGGTGATCCAGCGGGAAAGCCGCTGGATGGAGATGGGTTGCTCCTTAACCCACTTGGCCGAGGCAATAAAGAGTTGAGAGGATTTCCGGAACGGCTTAGTCCGAGCCAGATAAAAAACCAACGCCCTACGCACATCGAGCGTGTGGAGGTGGCATTCCTTGCTAGAGGGGTGGGGCTTAGGAGAGAGCACGGGGAGGAAGATGCTCTGCTTCATATGAAAGGTGGAGACCACCTTCGGGAGGAACGTCGGGTGTGGGTGGAGCTGGACTTTAACCCTATGGAAAACTGTATAGGGGGGTTCTGAGGTTAAGGCCCTGAGCTCTGAGATCGCCACTAGGAAGGCCACCTTCCATGAGAGGTGTGACCAGGAACACGTGGCCAGGGATTCAAAGGGGGGGTCCCGTGAGCCGGGACAAGACCAGGTTGAGGTCCCATTGCGGCACGGGGGGCCTAGCATAGGGGAACGAATGGTCAAGGCCCTTCAGGAAACGGGAGGTCATTGAGTGGGAGAAGACCGAGTGGCCTTGCACCAGCGGGTGAAAGGCCGATATGGCCGCCAGGTGCACCCTGACCGAGGCAGGTGCCAGTCCCTGGGCCCTAATGGATAAGAGGTAGTCCAGGATAAACTGGAGAGGTGCGGCAGAAGGGGACACTCCCCGCTCACTTGCCCACCTGGCGAACCTGGATCATTTCACCACGTACGTCCTACACATGGACGACTTCCTGCTTTCCAGGAGGACTTGCCTTACCTGCTCCGAACACTGATTCTCCTCCTCATTCAGCCACGGAGCAGCCACGCTGTCAGGTGAAGTGCGGCCAGATTGGGATGGAGAAGGCGCCACCCATCCTGGGAGAGGAGGTCCGGGCGGAGCGGCAGCGCCCTCGGGGGGGCTGCTAAGAGGTGTAGGAGGGGCCCGTACCAGTGCTGGCGGGCCCACGCAGGGGCTATGAGAATGACTCTTCACCTTCTGAAGGACCTTGGCGATGAGGGAGAATGGGGGGAAAAAGGCATAGAGGAGCTGGCCCGACCAGCTCAGTAGGAATGCGTCGGAGATCGCGCCTTCCCCTCCCCCTCCCCTGGAGCAGAACTGGGGGCAACGCCGGTTCTGACGGGTTGCAAACAGGTCAATCTGGAGAGCTCCCCGCTCTTGGAAGAGCCGGTGAGTGACCTCCGAGTGGAGCAATCACTCGTACTGGGGGGAGAAGACCCTGCTGAGGCGGTCCGCTTGCGTATTGCAGATGCCTGGAAGGTGAGCTGCCCTCAGGGAGATATCGTGGGCTATACAGAACTCCCATAGGATCAGGGCTTCCTGGCAGAGGGCTAGGGAGCGAGTCCCGCCTTGCCTGTTGATACTAGGTTTGCACCACAGCTCAAAGAGCCGACATGGCGGTGTTGTCCGTGAGGACTCTGACCACCTTGCCGCAGAGGTACATGAGGAACGCCACACACGCCAACCGAACCGCCCTGAGCTCCTTGACGTTTATGTGAAGGGGCAAGTCCAGGGCCGACCACGTTCCCTGGGTTTGTATGTCCCCAGTGTGGGCTCCCCAGCCCAGGTGCAAAGCATCGGACTATGGACGGGTTGGCCTCCATGAAGGGAACCCCTTGCAACATATTGCTCGGACAGGACCACCATAGGAGGGAAGCGAGTATCGGGGACGGGACCGTGAAAACCTTGTCCAGACTGTCCCGAGCTTGGGAGAACTGGAAGGCCAGCCATAATTGGAGGGGCTTCATACGGAGCCTGGCATGGCGGACCACGTAAGTGCATGCCGCCATGTGTCCCAGAATCCGAAGAGACGCCCTCGCCGTGGTCACCGGGAAGGCCGTGACCGAGGCGATGAGATTCCTTAGGGTCTCGAACCTGTCCAGGGGGAGAGAGGCTGTGGCCCTGGAGGAATCCAGCAGGGCCCCAATGAATTCTATGCGCTGAACGGGCACTAATGTCGATTTGGTCTCATTCACGACCAGACCTAGATCGGTGCACGTCAAGAGGAGCAGCTCTACGTGGGACTCCACTTCGAGACGGGACTCCCCCTTGAGGAGCCAGTTGTCCAGGTAATGGAAGATCTGTACGCTCTCCTGCCCAAGGCAGGCCACCACCACAGACATACATTTCGTGAAAACCCTGGGAGCCGTTGATAGGCCAAAGGGGAGGACCGTGAATTGGTAGTGGTCCATCCCCACCATGAATCATAGAATATCAGGGTTGGAAGGGACCTCAGGAGGTCATCTAGTCCAACCCCCTGCTCAAATCAGGACCAATTCCCAACTAAATCATCCCAGCCAGAGCTTTGTCAAGCTGGGCCTTAAAAACCTCCAAGGAAGGAGATTCCACCACCTTCCTAGGTAACACATTCAAGTGCTTCACCACCATCCTAGTGAAATAGTGTTTCCTAATATCCAACCTAGACCTCCCCCACTGCAAATTGAGACCATTGCTCCTTGTTCTGTCAGGAGGAATCGTCTGTGTCCCTTGAAAATATGGATATGAAAGTAGGCGTACCAGTCCCCCGGGTCCAGGGAGAGGGTAATAGAGGCCAGGGACACCATGCGGAACTTGGAACGGGTTAGAAACCTGTTCAGGTCGCGCAGGTCCAGAATAGGCCTGAGACCCCCTTTCGCCTTCGGGATCAGGAAGTATCGGGAGTAGAACCCTTTGCCCTGGAACTGAACCGCCCCTAAGTGGAGCAACTGGTCCACCTCCTGATGCAGGAGGAAGACATGTTCCGGGTCCCCCGGGGCCATCGTGGATGGCGGGTGATTTGGCGGGGGTGAGGTGAACTGCAACACGTAGCCCTTGGAGATAGTACTGAGGACCCATTGGTCCGAAGTAATGCGGGACCACACCCTGAGGAAGGCAGACAATCGGTTGCAGAACACAAACTTTATTAATCGGGGGGTCTCCCTGGCAACAGGCCCGGTGCCCCCCTGTAGATAGTCAAAACCGTCTCTTCCCTTGCCTCTTGCCCTTGGAGGGACCGGGTTGCGGGACAGAGCAGGACTGCCTCGGAGACCAATGCTTCTGGTCTCTGGGCCTTTTGTACGGGGGCTCACATCTGCTCCTCACAGGTTGAGCTGCCGGAACAGATTTGGCCTTGTCCTTAGCCGGGGGGACAAAGAGGCCCAAGGTCTGCAAGGTGGTGCAGGAATTCTTCATCCCATGCAGCCTGATGTCTGTCTGGTCTGCGAAGAGTGTCTTGCCATTGAACGGGAGGTCCTGCATCAGCGATTGTGCCTCTGTCGACAGTCCGGACAGCAAGAGCCATGGTGCCCTGCTTGCCGCCGCCGACCCCTCTTCCACCAGGGCCTTGAAGTCCTTCCTGTCCCGGTCCAGGAGGAGGGGCTCAAATTTAGGCAGAGACTCCCACAGGTTGAAGTCATACCTGCTCAGTAAAGCCTGGTGGTTGGCTACGCGAAGCTGGAAGCTATTGGACTAAAAATTTTCTGCCGAAGGAGTCCAGTTTCCTGGCGTCTTTAATTTTTGGGGTGGGCGCGCGCTGGCCCTGACGCTCTCTGTGGTTTACTGATTCCATGACGAGCAAGTTGGGTGCTGGGTGTGAATACAGGTATTCATGGTCCTTTGCCGGCACAAAGTATTTCCTCTCGGCCTTTTTCGAGATTGGGGCCAAGGAGGCGGGGGTTTGCCACAGGGAGTTTGAAATGTTGGCAATACCCTGGTGCAGAGGCAGGGCCATGCGACCTGGTGCCGAGGGGGACAGGACTTTAAAGAGGGAATCGGACGGACCCTCCATCTCCTCGGCCTGCAGCTGTAGGCTGGAAGCCACCCGTTTTAGCAGGTCCTGGTGCGCCCTGAAGTCCTCCTGCGGGACCGAAGGTGGAGGCACTGCTATGGTGTTGTCCGGTACTGGGGAGATGGCCCGTACGAAGCCAGGCACCTCGGTCGCTGCCAGGGCATCGGTACCGAGGTCAGAGTCCTGGCGCATGTCTGCCGACTCGTGGCCCACTGACTTGTCTCATGGGCGCCTGGAGGAGGCCGATGGAGCCCGGGACACTCTGGCGACCGAACAGGCCTCTGCTTTGGCTGGCACCGATGGCTACGGTGCCCACTGGCACCACTTTCCTTGCCACGGAGTCCCTTGCCATTGGTTCGGCTGAGCACGGGATGGTAACGTGCTCCGGCGGAATGGCACGTGCTGAGGGTGGGTGGACGCGTGCCGAGGTCGCCGAAGAACGCTCGGTGCTGTGGGAACGGTAAGAGCGGCATTTGTGGCGTAGTCTCCCTTGGGACCGGGATCTCGACGATGACGAACGGTACCCACGCGACGAACTGCTTTGGTACGTGTGGTGGCGACGCAAAGCCCGGTGCCTTGACGCCGAGGTACCCCGAGGGGAGCCTCCGGCGTGGCGCCTCGACAAGCGGGAGCTGGAATGGGAGTGGCGATGTCTGTCCCGTCAAGAGCGGCTCCGGTCCACGTCTAGTAGGTGAGCATTCACGGTGCCTCCCTCGGTGCCTTGCTGGCAGGGGGCGTGGAGGGTCCCCGCGACTCCCGTCCCAATGGCGGCCCTGCTGGTCTGGCTGGCATCAAGGGTGGCTGGGAGCTGTCCAAAGAGCACCCGCTGCACGCCGAGCGGTGCGGGGATCGATCTTCCGAGCGGGAACTGCGGCTGCTCGGAGAGGTCTGGTGGGCATCCAAAGGGGGCTTGCCCCACGACCTAGGGCCCATACCTGATTGCGAGCTTGGGATGGGCAGGGACATAATGTTCTTCACAGCCTGCACCGCCTCCGGTGTCAACGGCATCCGTACCGGTGGGGATGCCTGGGTCGATGGTACCGGGCTGCTCTGCTCCACAAGAGTCAGAGCCTTAAAGCCTGGGGGGGATCGAGGGCTGCCCAGCGCGGGACCAGCCGCCCCCTTGTCCTTATCATGGCGTCGTTGTGAGGCCGAGCCCTTCCCTTGCTTTTTGGAGGGAGAACGGCGCCGACTAGTCGAAGGGGCCTCGCTACGTACTGACGATGCGGCGGCCAGTGCCGACTCTGATCTGCGCACTGGCGTTGGAATTAGTGCCGACTCCATCAGGAGAGCTCGAAGTCTGAAGTCTCTCTCATTCTTGGTTCTTGGCTTGAACGACCTACAGATCTTGCAACGGTCGCTTATGTGAGTCTCACCCAGGCAGCAAAGACAGTCAGCATGAGGGTCGCTCCTGGGCATAGAGTGGCGACAGGAGTTGCACGACTTGAAGCCTGGGGCACGGAGCATGCCCCGAGCCCGCTCTAACAGCTGAAGAACAATGTACAACGTTACCACTAAGGTTGAGAAGAAGGGCTGCAGCAGAGCTGGAGCACAAAAGTTCCGACTTCCGGCGGCAAGAAGGAACTGAGGGAGGGGGGAGCCTGTAGCTCTCCTTATAGCGTGATATACAGGCGCCACTCCAGGGGTCGCAACGGTGCTCCCCCAGTACAGGTACTCCTAAGGGAAAAACTTCTGGCACCAGTGCACGTGGCAAGCATGCACACCTACTGTGGAATACACAGGAGCAATCACTCGAAGAAGAACCTTAATTTAAATAATAAATTTTAATCATATTCTGCATTTGTACTTTTTAGTTATTCTCCTAAAGAAAGGTTGATTCTCATTGGTTGGTAACCACTAAAACAGGTCGATTTGCAACTAATCATAGCCTTTACATGAAATTTAGTGTTTCTTTTTGCTAACCAGGAGGGTACACTAGATCTATACACATTTATTTAAGCAATTATATAGCTTAACTTTTTACTAGATGATTAATGTTTTGCTTGTGATTGGTGTCAAGCTCTATCTGGATGGAAATTCAAAATCAATATAAAATACACAAAACCAGCATTTTAAAAATTAAATATAAATATAAGTATACATAAGAAAAAAGTTTGTCAAAACATGTTTTGGATTTAAAACTGATTTATTAAACAAAGGAAGTATTATCTGTAGTTAGTGAATTGAACTGACAGTTTCTGGTCACCATTTCCATCCTTCAGGATTTTGAAACCAGTAGATATCATCCTTTCACATCTAGTTTTTATTCACGGATTGCAAAAAGAAAACAAACTTTCCTACTTTTTCAACTACCAGTTGGTTTCTTAACTTTGAATGAACTGGTCAATGAACTGAACTAATTGAATAAACTGTAATCAAGAAAATACTCTCTACACCCGCAGAAGAGGCTACTGCTGTCAAAAGCTAGTTTAGCACTTCAACAAACTCAGATTCTAGGCGCTTAACTAGTGACTTTCACCAGTTCAGTGGTTTGACTCTCAAAACTTCGCAGAAATCATGTACTGCTTAATATTTTTTTTGTATTTCATTTAAATGATTTTAAATAGATTATAAGTTTAGGCATCAATATAGGTTTACAATTTCAAATTTAATTTAAAAATCCCTATGTAATGTTATAGATCATTGTTGAAACCAGGGTCCTATGGTTGCACCAGGTCTTGTACAGAGGAGGTCAAGGGGTGTCTATGGAAAGGTTGCAGTTTGCTGGTTATGATTATGCTGTCTGTATGTATCATTTTTGTATTTGAAGTTATGAATATTGGCTATGTACTTGTATCTCAATGTGTTTGATTCTAAGTAGCCTCAGTGAAGCATTTGGTTAGCTTCTTGAGAATGGGCACTTACTGAGAATAGTCCTATCGAGAAACACTTAAC
Organism: Trachemys scripta elegans; assembly: GCF_013100865.1. Classification (NCBI taxonomy): domain Eukaryota; kingdom Metazoa; phylum Chordata; order Testudines; family Emydidae; genus Trachemys; species Trachemys scripta. Next base: position 51,908,348 of record NC_048304.1, on the reverse strand, counting down.
TGACAATGGACTTTGGGAGACGCCTATCCACATCTGAGCTTTCCTGGGAACATTCAAATTAACATGTAAACAATGGCGTTGGCCTGCAAAAAGCTGAATCATTCATGGACATGTGACTCGCCTGGTGGCTACAAACTCCATCTTGTTGCTGTGACTTAGCACAGAAGAACAAAGGGGTTTCCGCCCACAAGAGGGAGAATACGAAAGGCCCTGGAAGCCTCTCTATTTTGTCTTCAGCTGGCTTAAGAGATGGCCTCTCCACCCCAAAGAGATGCCTAAAGAATCTGGAACAAAGGACAGTAACTACCGGGGTGTGAGTGGTTGCTGGGCCCAGACTAGGAAGGAGTCCAGTCTGTGAAAGAAGCTTATTGGAACATCTCTGGGGATGAGATTTCATCTGTAATCAGTTTCTTAATGTATTAGGCTTAGACATGTGAATTTTGTTTTATTTTGCTTGGTAACTTACTTTATTCTGTCCGTTATTACTTGGAACTACTTAAATCCTACTTATAAATTAACCCAGAGTAAATAAGTAATTCCTGGGGGAGCAAACAGCTGTGCATCTCTCTCTATCAATGTTATAGAGGGCGGACAATTTATGAGTTTACCCTGTATAAGCTTTATACAGAGTAAAAAGGATTTATTTGGGGTTTGGGTCCTATTGGGAGCTGGGTGTCTGGGTGCTAGAGACAGGAGCACTTCTTAAGCTGTTTTCAGTTAAGTCTGCAGCTTTTGGGGGACGTGGTTCAGTCCTGGGTCTGTGTTTGCAGCAGGCTAGTGTGTCTGGCTCAACAAGACAGGATACTGAAGTCCCAAGCTGGCAGGGAAAACAGGCTCAGAGGTAGTCTCAGCACATCAAGTGGCAATCCCAAGGGGTTTCTGTGACCCAACCCATCACACCCTATATTTAATTTAAATAAAAATATCTGATTTAAATAAAAAAATCCATTTTTAAAAATGTATTAATTTTTTCAAAACATGTTTTTTTTATCCAGTTTGTTGGGAAGACATGTCTATTGAACCGGACTTATGGAAAATGGCCAAAGATTATAAAATTGTCATTTACAAAGGGATTAAGGACCACATACATGGCTTCCCATTAAACTAACCATTCCTCTAGCTCAGAACTAAAAGGTTTCCAATAAAAAGAGATGGACTGGGAGCAAGTTGCCTCTCCTGTTTTTAAGATTAGGCTCCTGTCTGCCAATATGTCTGAGCTAGATTGTTTATCAGCTTTAGGTCTCATGGCCCAACACTTGTTTTTAAGCAAGATGGGTCTAAAAGTTTCTAATGGCACTTATTTCTTTGCTGTTACACATACAAATCTTTCCAAGGGAAGACCAGGATAATCCAAATTAAATAGAGGCAAAGTCACTTTCCTACTGAACTGTACAAACCCATCCCTGACTCTAGCCTTTAAGCTCCACCTACATGAAGGGTTGTAAGCTGGGGGAAGGAAAGGGCAGCAACCACAGTTCTGTTTGAAATAAATGCAAGAATCCTGCTAAGAACACCCTAGTGCTTAGGCCTGCCAGTTTCCACAAAGCAAGCAGCGGAATCTGATCAGATATGCACATGAATAGAGGTTGCACCACTTGTTTGTCAACATGGGCCCAGCAGATTTTCCTCCAAGCTTCCTAACAGAGCCCAGGTCTTCCCGTATCAGCCTCAGGTCTTAAACAGAGGTGAGAATGTGCTGTGCACACAAGCTAGACAGCTCAGTGGAGATAAGATCTGGGGAGGCCACTCCGGGCAGATTCCCATGTTTGGCTTCTCTTCAAATTTAAAAAAAAAATCTCCATTGGATACAGGTTATTTTTAAACTACTTAACACACACACACACACACACACACACACACACCCCTACCTGTTTAGCACAGCTCCCAGATCCAAGCTACTCCAGGTGGGTTGGGACACAATTTTTTTAAACAATCATGACATGCTGCAAGGAATCAAGATAGCCCATCTGGGAAGGACTGCATCACTCAAGATGATCGTGGGACAAAGTCACTGGCAGAATGCTGGCTGTGCTCATATTGACATGGAGTAAACATTAACTCAATCTCAACAAGGAGTCTCTTCTCAAAGACTGTGCACATGGAAGTGACCTACAGCCCACCTTCCACCCTGAGCCATACACACATAGCCTTTTCATCTCCTTCCCCAAAGAAACCTGGTTTAATGACGGGATGGATTTTCCTGTGTTAGGGAAAGGAAAGGAGATAATTCTCTTCCTCACTGTGTTGCAGCTACTAGCATTAGTCAGCATTGCCAAAGGATAGCATTGGATGGCATCTGTGGTGCTTTCAAATCAGAGTATGAGAGGAACCAAGAAAAACATAGCAAATGAAGATTGAGAACAGCAAAAGTACCAATTACAGTTTCTCCAGTACACACAGACTGCAGATACTATACAATGGTGATGGGTACTCTTGAACTATCACAGACAGGATCCAACATAACCCACTGTGTCGAGGCAGTGTGTCACGGAGTGTGGGGGAGTCATGGCCCTGCACCCCCCACTTCCTGCAGTTCACTATGACTCTCAGCCAGCCAGTAAAACAGAAGGTTTATTAGATGACAGGAACACGGTCTAAAATAGAGCTTGTAGGTACAGAAAACAGGATCCCTCCCCCCATCTCCCCAGCCAGCTCCAAACTAAAAACCCCTTCCTGCTGCCTCACCCAGCCACATCCCTGACCCCTCCTCCAGCCTTTGTCCAGTTTCCCAGGCAGAAGGTGTCACTTGGCGCCAACCCCCTCCTGGGCCCAGGTTCTGAAGGGCAGCCGCCATCATTTTACATGCTGGCCGTCAAGTATCATCCCTCAGTGAAGTCACACCCTTATTGCCCATCACCATCTAGTATTGGTGCAGTACCCCAGGGAAACAGAGGCATGCCCCGTGTTAGCAGAAGACAGTAAACTAGTAAAACTCCCATGCAACATTACCAGGTTAATACTCCCTATTCTGTCACAGCAGGTTACAAAACTGCAGGTCAGAGCCACCTTCCCCTTTAGTACAGGTAGTTGCAGTCTGCTCCATTTTATGCAAGGGAAGTTAGACCCCCCCCCCAGGTTTCTGATCACAGCGAGTAGGCCTTTGGCTAGGCCACTGGAGTCCCCCTATAGTAGAGTTGCAGATTAGCTCCAGATTGCCCAACTTCCCCTGAAATCAGATAATTCCATGCCTACATGACATCAACTGCCCTCATAAAATAATGATCTCTTCAAGTGACAGGCACAAGCAGGGAAGCGTTAAGGCAAAGCTGGGGTTGGAGAAGACTATGGGGAATCAGGCCTTTAGTCTTTAACCCATTCATTGCTTGCCCTTCATCATACTCGTGTGCTGCAAGCAAGTGACAAGCCAATTAAATCAGTGGAGTGTCCTGGAACTCCTGGACCTGTCAGTTACAGAGCTTTGCTTTGGCAGGGAAATTCAGTGCAGTCAAAGGGGTAAATGGGAATTCCCTGGCTCTTGGGCATGTTTCATCTTAAAAAGAGGACAGGAGAGGATTGAGAAATTCAAACAAAAATTACAGTCAAGGAGATTGTATTATATTGTAAGCATGAAAACCCTTACACTTTGTAGATGAGAGATCTATACTGGGAGGGGCGGAACGGAGTGGCTGGGGACTCATGAACCACTGCTAATGAAGTGATAGCGCTGAGACAGACACCTGGTATGGATCATGCATCATAGGCTTTGTTCACATAAATGGGATGCTGTGTGGACACCGGTTTTGGTTTAACAATGGCTTATTTTGGTATAACCTAAACTTGTTCCTAATAGACTTCGGTTAAACACAAATAAACCTAGTTTAAACCAAAATCAATGTCCACCCAGCCTTTGGCACTGAATTAACTAAATCAGGTTAAAAAGAAACCCCACACCTTTAGTTACATCTAAAGCCCTCAGAAAGCATGTTAAATGATCTGATCCAGTGAGTAAGAGCAGTTTGCAACACAGAGAGAGAGAGAGAGGGGTAGACAGAATAAGCAACACACGACTTCCCAGTCTGGGAAATAATACAATCTGACCCACAGGAACTGCAGCTTTCTCTCTTTGTGGGATACAGTTCATCTCCTCTACTCTAGCAAACCAAATAGCCAGTTCCAAGGAGGCACAGAAAGGAATTCTAGGTTAGACTAAATTCACTCTCTCTCCAGACAACCAGGTACAAGCTAGCAGACTGAGAAGAAAATCTTAGAAAAGGGAAGTCAAGACAGCTGGCAGCTAACAGCACAATTCCCTGGCCCATGCTCACAGAGGAGCTGCTTGGGGATTTCACTTCCCCTCTGAGAACAGGAACACACAGACTAAACTGTCTCCCCTGCACCATAAAAGGACGTACTGGGGATTCTAGCACCCAGAAAAACTTCAGAGGTTTACCCTGGCATTTTCACTGACTAGTTATTACAAAAGTGTATACATACTCCATCTCTGGCCTCAGCAACTTTTTCTGCCTCTTCCAAATATTCAGACATGGAACTCAACTCCCCTGCTTCTCTGGCTACAAGTAAACACTGATTTATAATAAGCACTCCCACTAGCAAGCGTTCTTACAGATCTTCGAGGGTAATAGTTTTGAAGTGTCCCCCTACGACTGACAGATTCTGGGGATTTGACAGTCCAGCCACCAGGGTCTCACTTCCCAGATGCAGAATTCTGACGAATTTGGCCTACCTGTTCCCCTTCAGGCGAAAATTCCTGCTGTTTTGTATTCTCTGACAGAAGCCAACAAAGCTGGCATCAGTAAAATTGGACATCCCTTATGACAGGTTGGAAAGGACACCAGGAGATGCTTTTCTCTGTGTGATCTTATTAGGCAAGGACATGGCAGAAGTCACATACTGTGAGTAACTCATGGGGTAGCTTTAGTTGTACCATCATTCCCTCCTTGAGCAACTGCTGATCCGAAGTAGCTAGCATTCTAGCTCACTCTGTCAGTCTCACTCTAATGTATTTTCATTACTTAGCCTCATTTCCTAGAAAATGCACCAAGGGCAATGCCACAGATTGCATATACCAACCTTAATCTGATCCGGCTCTAACTAAGCATCTCTGAAATTTGCATTACTTCTAAATCTGTTTCAACCTTTTCCAAGACCTCACTGTATCTGACGGATAACAGTTATAGCAGCAGCCATAAAGCAGGAGACACAGCCTACTGTAAACCATACTTGCCTTGAACACAGGCAGACAGCACTCAGAGAAATAACCGGCATTTCTGCAGTATGAACTGGATGACCAATTCCAGCAACCATGGTAGACCCTCGTCCATGCGCAGCAGGAAATGCCTATATTGGAAATACTCTGAACACGTGTCATTGTCGCGGAGTATTGGGGGACTCAGGGCCCTGCACCCCCGGCTTCCTGCGATTCACTGCGACTCTCAGCCAGCCAGTAAAGCAGAAGGTTTATTTGGATGACAGGAATACAGTCCAAGACCGGTCTTGCAGGCACAGACAACAGTGACCCCCTCAGTTAGGTCCATCTTGGGGTCCCAGGGCATCCCAGCCCAGCCCCCCTTGGGAGGTCAGAGCCATCTCTCCAGCCTGCTTCCAACCCCCTGCCTTCAGCGACCCCGCCCCCAGCCTTTTTTCAGTTTCCCGGGCTAAGGAGTCACCTGGCCTTCAACACCTTCCTGGGTTCTCATGTTACACACTCAGGTATGCGCCCTCGGGCAGACTCCCATCCTCCAATGCAGACTATCCCAGCCACACTCCCCTGTCAGCATTCACAGACCACAGTGAGAACAGGCCCAGTTCGTCACAGTCATCCAGACAGGGGTTGCCCTGTTCTACAAAGTCTATGGCAACTAACACCTAGCAGTGGTAAAATGCATTCTGTATGGTAAGGAGCTCCGATAGAACTCCTGAATACAGAAGACACTAGGAGGATAGTGTCAGAACCTCAGCATTGTTTATTCAGCAAGCATTGCATATTAAAGAACAGAGTTTTCAGTTAATTGAAGACAGATCTCATTTAAAGAAGGAAACCACAGGAGTTCGAGCCAGGCAGTGATGTGCATCACTAATGCCCCCTAAAGAGATTCCAAGCCTACTCATCTGATTCTAGTGCTACTTACTAACCATTCTAGTGCTACTTACTAACCAGGATCTCCACAGAATGATCTGGTTATTAAACACAGCCAAGGAGAGAGAAATTCTTAAACTGTAATGAATTTCTTGTGCAAATTAATGCTGAGATGGAGCCCCAGAAGAAGTGCTCTGATTCTCACTCCCATGTGCCAAACAACCTGGTAAACACAGGGGTGGCACTCGAGATTTAAAAGGGTCTGTTCCACCCCCTGCTCAGGAAAGAGACTATCTGGCACAGACCAGCCAAGTGCAGCAGACTTTCTTCCTCTGTGCACACTTTATACGGCAGGTACGTCAATACCAGCAGAACAGGTAGAGGATATGAACTACGGAGTGTGGAAACTAACATCCTAGTTTCGCTGCACAAGAAAGCCTTAGGAGCAGCAAGGCCAAACTATTTAACCTCAATCCTGTAGCAATGTGAGAGAAATTGTAATTTAAAGATCATTTAAACATGCACTCTAGGATTGGGTGCCACGCTTTGCCCAACCAAGGGCTGTGTTGCTAACTTCCAGGCGCCAGAGGTCCACCCTTAATTTGCATAAGCTAGAGCAATTGTGGCTACCCTCATACTTAAATGTGTGGGCATGTCTCACTGATACAGCACATCCACCATGCAGTGCTCAGATGAAAATGGGTGCTGTATAGTGGGACACAGAGTCTTCAGGGAATCATCTACAAACTATAGAGGAAGGGACCACAATCCACAGAGCTGAGCTCTCTAGACTGCATTTGGCCCATATATCCACCACTCACACAGCTCACCTGTGGGGGGATAGACCTACAGAATTATGAATATGCAGTGTATTTATATGGCTTTGAAGCACCTTACAATAAGTAACCCACCCTAAGCACCCTGTGGAGTATTATCTCCACCTTACTAATGGCTTGACAGGGCTTAAATGATTTGTCCAAGGTCACCCAATGAGTCAGTGGCAGAGCCAGGACTATTGTTCCAGAGTCCCAGCTGAGTCTAAGCCCACTAGACCACTCTCAACCATGTCTTGTTCAGTGAAAAGTCCTCCGCTGCACTGGGCGTGACTAACAAATGAGCCTGGGATCCATGGCATCTCCAGCTAGCTGACAGGAAGCTTGAGACACGGGAATAACTAACAGCATCTCTGACACATTCGACAGCCACAAGTGCAAAGTGAGGTAGGAATTAAACAATGCGAGAACTGGGTTCCAAAGTGACAGACTGGGTTAAAAGCCCTCCAGTAGGTTTGATACGTACAAAAAGTTCTGGGAAAAGAATGTTAGTGCTGGAAATGCCAGACTGAAGAATGCCTGAGATTTAACTCAGCCCCCCTGTGAATGTGCATTCTCCTACTGTTTTGCCTAGTGTCACCCAGGAGTCTGTGGCCAATCCAGGCATAATCCCCAGCTCTCGCCAGTCCTGCCTCATGCTTTTAACACAAGAGAACATACTTCCCTTTTTTACCACCTGCAGCCTCCTTTGTGTGCCAGATAAGACAGGAACTTTTAGAACAAGGAGTAGGTGATCAAACTATTAAAAGTCTTATAATGTATACATTCAAGTGGTCCAAATTAAGGCTACACAAGTATCCTTAATTCTAGCATCTCCTAACTTCTGACTACTTGACTGAGCACCTAATGTTTTTTTTTTTTTTTTTAAAGGTAAAAAAAGTAATTTCTTGGATTTTTTTTCAGTTTAAAAAAAGCTATCATGTGAAACCGCCCTAACCCTACCTGAGCACCAGGGTTTACTCACAGGACCTACACACCTACCTACAGCAAAGATCTCTGCTACATCAGCTAAGGACACTATCCTCTGTGTGAACAACACACTTGAGGGGACACAAAAGGACTTGGCCAGTTTGCATTTCTGGTACAAGATAAGAATTATCTGTAAGATAATTGCCTGCTTCCTAAAACTGAGGTGTGAGGCCTTGCTAAGGGTATGTCTACACTACTCACATTACAGCGTGGCCGTGGCAGTGCTGTGATGTGGACAGTGTAGACCCACTTTATCACCGGGGGAGAGCTCTCCCAGCGATAAAAAAAAACAAAAAACACCCCGAATGACTGGTGGTAGCTTTATCACCGGGGATGTGGCTCCCAGTGATAAAGCACTGTCTATGCTGGCATTTTTCAGTGCTAAAACTTTTGTTGCTCGGGGGGTCTTTTTTCACACCCTGAATGACAAAAGTTTTAGTGTTAAAGTGGCAGTGTAGACACAGCCTAAGTAAAAAAAGGTAAACTGGTTTATTAACACCAGACAGGGGAAGGTCTCCTACTGGCTCTCATGCCAGCACACTCTTTACTTGACCAAAGTTGGAGAGGCTGGTGAAGACTGTCTCTCGTATAGAGCTTTAGCTCTGTGTCTACTACTGGGGGACTGTGTGGGGCTGGAGCATGCTCAGCACAGTTGGCACACTGGAGTTCTGTGGAGATGGAGCATGCTCATTACAAATAGAATATCCAGAGATTTTAGCAGCCAGCAATCCTCTAACAAGCCTGCTGAATATATGTAAGTGGGGATTTTTGGACAAATCTATGTGGATTTTCATGGGGACAGCAAAAGGCACATCTCTAACCCCAGGACGACCCCCTGCAAAATGCTGAGTTCCCAGCTTCAAACCCTGCAAACACTTTTCAAAAAAATGGTTAGAAAATTTTTAATGCTGGGAAAATGACCATTCTTTCCCTAACCTTAGTCTCAAATAGTGTGACCAGATGCCCTGATTTTATTGGGACTGTACTGATATTAAGGGCTGGGTCTTCTATAGAATCCTATTATCACCTCCTCTCTGATCCCGATTTTTCGCCCTTGCTATCTGGCCACCCTATTCTCAGAAACCGTTGCACTGTTTTTGCTCAAACTTTCCAAAGTTCTTCACGTTGAGGCAGAGACCAAATGTGAAAAATGTCAATTTAAAGTTCGGCAAAGCTATAAATAATGAACTCAGAGGTTTAAATAACATGCAAAAAGCCTTAAAGGTGCAGTTAAGGTTCCAGGCACCTTGCAAACAGCGTTTCATTGTGCTTGTGCCCAGGGCCGATTCGGCTGAATTGGGCCCCGCGCCAAGAGGGCCCCGCGCTGCAGCTGTTCACCCCGCCCACTTCCCCCTCCTCCCCAGCCCTGCACGCCCCGCCCCCTCCCCTGCTCGGGGCCCCCTGCGGCGCGGCTGGGCTTGGGGCCCCCCCGGCCCCCCTGCGGCGCGGCTCGGCGCCCCCTGCGGCTCGGCTCGGGGCCCCTCTGGCCCCCCCGGCGGCGCGGCTCGGCTCGGGGCCCCCCCGGCGGCTCGGCTCGGGGCCCCCTGTGGCGCGGCTCGGCTATAACCTCTCTCATAGAGAGGTTATCGATTGNAGAACCCTTTTGGATGGCTAAGAGAAATTTGACCTTCTTCACTTTCATGATAAGGCAGGTTTTCCAGACTTTGACTAATTTCTTAGAGCTATCTTCCGGAAGATTTGATTTAGATCAGCGGTCCCCAAACTTTTGAGGGTTGCACCCCCCCCTTACCCCTGTCCATGCCCCCTCCCCTTGACCATCCTGGAGCTGGGGCTGGGAGCAGGGTGGACAGGGGTGGAGGGGCATAGGCTGGGGCCACAGCTGGAGGTGGGTCTGGGGCCGGGAGTGGGACTGAGGCTGGGGCAGAGCTGCAGCCAGACTGCGGTAGGGGCCAGCAGCCAGGCCCACGGCCGGGTGCAGCTCCATTCCCGGCCTTGGCCCCAGCCTCGGCCCCAGGCCAGGAACGGAGCCCCGACCAGCGGCCAGAGGCTGTCACAGGGCTGGGTGTGGAGCCGCACTGAGGCTGGGGACGGGGCCAGGCACAATGTTCCCTCTAATTTTTTCCATCCACGTGTGGAATAAATTTTGTTATGTGCACCGCAATATGGGCGGATGTGTGCCACCAGTAGAAACAAAAAACCTAGATGCAATATATATTTTTTAAAAGTTACCATAGGGATAATTACTCCAGCCAGGACAGGTTAGGCATTTTAGAACTCACTACTCAAAGAATTAAATGTAAGTGTAAGAGAAATAAAAATTATGAAATTCATAGACCAGTGAAAATACTAAAATAACACTTTGGGAGAGAGAGAGAGAGAGAGACAGAGAGACAGAGTGTGTGTGTGTGTGAGTGAGAGAGAGACTGACTATGTGAACTGGCTGCTGGAGAAATCTCAGAAACAGTGCACTGTCTCTTTAAGAAAGGCACTCACTCACAGGAAATGGCACAGTCCATTAGTCAATAAAGGCACAGGAATATAGGGTCAGCTGAGAGAGCTTTAAGGAAGGGTAAGGGAACAGACTAGTGTGATACATCTGTGAGATGCAGGAAAGGGAAGTAGCGTCCCCACCCTTGGCACCATTTGCGGGCTGACAAAGTGGTATAGCAGTACCGGGTTGAATTTGGGGTAGTGTGGACGCAATTTGATGGTATTGGCCTCTGGGTGCTATCCCAGAGTGTTCTATTGTGACCGCTCTGGACTGCACTCTCAACTCAGATGCACTGGACAGGTAGATAGGCAAAAGCCCCAGGAATTTTTGAATTTCATTTCCTGTTTGGCCAGCGTGGCGAGCTGATCAGCACGGGTGACCATGCAGTCCAGAATCGCAAAAGAGCTCCAGCATGGACCAAACGGGAAGTACTGGATCTATTGCTGTTTGGGGAGACGAATCCGTGCTATCAGAACTCCATTCCAAAAGACAAAATGCCAAAATATTTGAAAAAAATCTCTAAGGGCACGATGAACAAAGGCTACAACAGGGACCCGCAGCAGTGCCACGTGAAAATTAAGGAGCTCAAAAAGCCAAAGAGGCAAACGGCCGCTCCAGGTCAGAGCCCCAGACATGCCGCTTCTACGATGAGCTGCATGCAATTCTAGGGGGGGCCCCCACCACTACCCCACCCCTGTCCATGGACACCTGCAACGGAGGAGACTCACGCAACAGGGATAAGGATTTGGGGGATGAGGAAGATGAGGGGATGAAGGAGGATAGCGTACAGCACGCAAGCGGAGAAACCATTCTCCCCAACAGCCAGAAACTGTTTATCACCCTGGAGCCAATACCCTCCCAACCCGGGCTCATGGACCATAAAGCCCGAGAAGGCACCTCTGGTGAGTGTGCCTTTGTAAATAGAATGCATGGTTTAAAAGCAAGCATGTTTAATAATTAATTTGCCCTGAAGACTTGGGATGCATTCGCAGCCAGTACAGCCCCTCCTTTTAAATGGCCAACCCAATGGGTGCTTGGTATGGGAAAGGAGGGCACTACTGTTTGAAACCATTCCCACATGTTATGAAGGTTGAAGAAGCTGAAAGACTGTGGCTTACCATGGCTGCCTGCAAGCCGAATTCTGTTGCCCAGCCCTGCGTGTGTTATCTCTCACACCAGACCGGCAGGCCCTCAATATAAGAGGCAAAATGCGACCTTGTACCAAAAGCACGTGCTATGTAATGTTAACAGCTTGGTTCACCGTGAAAGAGTGAACCAAGCTGTTCTAATCGCCCTGGTGTCTGGCTGCACGTAATCAGCGGCCAGGCGATTTGCCTCAACCTCCCACCCCGCCATAAACGTCTCCCCCTTACTATCACAGATATTGTGGAGCACACAGCAAGTGGCAATAAAAGAGGGATATTTGTTTCGCTGAAGTCTAACCGAGTCAGTAAACTGCGCCAGCGCGCTTTTAAATGCCCAAATGCCCATTCTACCACCATTCTGCACTTGCTCAGCCTATAGTTGAACAGCTCCTTACTACTGTCCAGGGTGCCTGTGTATGGCTTCATGAGCCATGGCATTAAGGGGTAGGCTGGGTCCCCAAGGATAACTATAGGCATTTCAACATCCCCAACAGTTATTTTCTGGTCTGGGAAGTAAGTCCCTTCCTGCAGCTGTTCAAACAGACCACAGTTCCTGAAGATGCGAGCATCATGTACCTTTCCCGGCCATCCCACGTTGATGTCGGTGAAACGTCCCTTGTGATCCACCAGTGCTTGCAGCACCATTGAAAAGTACCCCTTGCGGTTTATGTACTGGCTGTCAAGGTGGTCCGGTCCCAAGATAGGGATATGCGTTCCGTCTATCGCCCCAGCACAGTTAGGGAATTCCATTGCAGCAAAGCCATCCACTGTGAGCTGCACATTTCCCAGAGTCACTACCCTTGATAGCAGCAGCTCAGTGATTGTGTTGACTACTTGGATCACAGCAGCCCCCACAGTAGATTTACCCACTCCAAATTACCACTCGCTTCTCAGCTGTGAGGGCTGCTCTCATCTTGGTATTCTTGTGCTTCAGGGCAGGGGAAAGCAAGTCACAAAATTCCATGAAAGTGTCCTTACGCATGCGAAAGTTTCGCAGCCACTGGGAATCATCCCAGACCTGCAACACTATGCGGTCCCACCAGTCTGTGCTTGTTTCCTGGGCCCAAAATTGGCATTCCACGGCATCAACCTGTCCCATTACCATCATGATGTCCAAACTGCCAGGGCCAGTTCTTTGAGAGAAGTCTGTGTCCATGTCCTCATCACTATCGTGATCGCGCTGTCGTCACCTCCTCGCCTGCTTTTGCAGGTTCTGGTTCTGCACATACCTCGCGCATTATCCTGAAGTGTTTACAGTGCTCACAACAGCAGCGGTGAGCTGAGTGCGCGCCATGCTTGCCGTGGTATGGGGTCTGAAGGAGAGAGCAGGAAAGCAGAGTTGCAGCGGAATCGGTGGATGACGACGGATGCCACGAGAATAGATATTTATACTGAACGACGAGAGGGCCTGAGAGGTGGATTCATGGCACCAGGAGAGCAGAGTTGCAGTAGAAGTGGTGGAGGATGACAGTTAGCACCGCGCACGTTTCCCGAGGACCCGGGAGCCCATAATAGACAACATGGAGAAATTCGCTGTCGAGGCAATATCAGCAGAGCAGAGTTGCAGTGGAAGCGGTGTAGGACGATGACGATGGTTTGCACTCCTACTGCACCGCCTGCTGCCAGCAGCACCCAGGACACAACAGCGGTGGTGTCGGTGAGGTGAGTGGGCTGCGTGCTTGCTGTGGTATGGCATCTGAAGGAGAGCAGGAAAGCAGAGTTGCAGCAGAAGCGGTGTATGATGATGATGGTTTGCAGTCCTATTGCACCATCTGCTGCCAGCAGCACCCCGGACACAACAGCGGCGGTGTCAGTGAGCTGAGTGGGCTGCGTGCTTGCTGTGGTATGGCGTCTGTGCGTGGAAAAAAGGCGTGAAACGATTGCTGTTGCTTTCACGGAGAGAGGGGCTACTGATGACATGTACCCAAAACTACCCGCGACAATGTTTTTGCCCCATCAGGCACTGGGAGCTTAACCCAGAATTCCAATGGGCGGCGGAGACTGCGGGAACTGTTGGATAGCTAGTGTGGACATACGCAATCAACTTCTATAAAATCGACCTAATTTTGTAGTGTTGACATACCCTAACTCACTGCTGCTAATTCCTTCCATCATGAATCATTTGTATCATCGTAGTGCCCTGAAAGCCCCAATCAGCATTGTGGCCTCCACAGAGGAAGGCCTCTTACTAATTATGGTAAACAGTGCGGTGTGTATCTTTCCTTTGTAATTTGTAGGGAGTACAAATTGCATACGGCTGCCCTCAAAACTGTTCCAAGTAAGGAATGGGAAACAGAGACCTCTGGACTGATATCCTAATGAAGGTTCTAATGCCAGTGTGCTGCTAGTAGTTGACCCATTTCAATCCTGATCTCAATGGAATGTATTTCATTGACAACAGTGTACCAGAAAGCACAAGCAGAAGAGCTGCTTGTAAAGAAGGACTTCTCAGACATTTAAAGAGGGACACTGGCATGGCCGGGAGCCATAAAACATGAAGTTAAAGTTGGGCAGAGAGCATGAAGTGGGCGGAGCAAGGAACTCTCAAATTCTAATCCTTCCTCCTGCTGACTCACTGGGTGGCTTTGGACAAGTTACAGCCAGAGTCTGTGAAATGGAAACACATCCTCCTCCTACTACTTTGATCTGTCTGTAGAGACCTCACAATGTTGTGCTTAATGCTTCAATGCTGTTTTACAGGCTGTGATTGTTTGTAATATAGGATATACACAAATACACTACTGGCAGGCAACATTCACAGGCATCCTAACTCCAAGCAGTCCGTGTGCACACACAAGAGCAGGAATGTTGCCTTTTCTGGAAGCAGCCCATGTTTGCTGTTCCAAACAGGTCATTCTGAATGAAGGGTCAGTGTACAGGAAACCTCATGGTCTTTCAATTTCTTCTACTCAGGAATAAGGCCAGTCAACAAGTTAAAGGGCTTAATCCAAATGCAAATCTGTCATTTCTGCTTCAAAAGACTTTTGCCATCAGGCAAGTTGACTGTTCAAGCCTCAACAGCTGTCTGCAGCAAAACTGTGGGCCTCCCTGGTTAAGCAGATAGAGACTCTTCCCTGGGCCAAGGAGAGCGGGGTGGGTGCTTCGGCAGTAGTGGCTATGGAAGCTTATGCAGCTGCCAGTTATATCTCCATCTCTTCCCCTCCCCTGCCCACAGAGAAAAGAGCCTAGCTCCAGGGACTGATGTTGTAGAGGCAGTGGTCATCCTGATTTTCAAACAAAGGGGCCACACAGCCAACATCCCCTCAGCTACCCAGAAGCGTTGCTGCTTCTCTCCACCTCAAAAAGTGAGGGTGTGCAGCAGGCAATCCCATGCTATCACTTCAGGGGTGGGTCAAAAGCTTCCTACCATCCGCCTCAGGGAGCAGGAGTCCCACTGTGATCCCTCTCCCCTAGTCACCACCAAAATAAATGCCACCCACTAAACATCTATTTTGCATTTAAAATGCTAGAGCGCTTCCCCCAGAACCTATGGTCTTCCATCACCACACCAGCCCCCCACTGCAGGCCATGCAGGGAGTCATTCACCATTCCTCCAGCCCTCGACTGTTCAGCCCACAGGAGCTCCTACAACTCCTGAACGGCCATGGGAATTGTGAAGAGACAAGACTCAAGGCCAGGATTGGCGCTCTCGCCTCACTCCAGTTGGCAGAACCTGTGTCATCACACATATACAGCACTTTTAGTCCTGCACAGCAGGCCAGTCTTGCTTTGAACAGCCTCCCCTCTGGGAAGCTAGCATCTTTCCCTCATCAGGCCACGCAAACACAGAACCCTCTCCTGCTGCATAGGGCCCTTGGCAGGTTATTACCTTTTTGTACAACAGTAGAACAAGACCGGTGACTGACAGAAGCTGAAACAGAGTAAGAAAACGGATGCCATGGACACGGAGGTGAAAAAGGTTACTATTCACACGGCACCTGAGGTGTACGTGATGCTCAGTAGATAAAGTCAAGGGGCCCTGCCCTGAAGAGCTTAAAAGCTAAACAAGATATAATCAGTGGGAAAGGAAGAAAGCACACAATTACTGACTAGGTTGTTGTTCAAGCTGAGAGAAAGGCTAATGGTAAGCTAGCAACACAGACAGAAAACATAATATCTGACAAACCCTTTCAAGTTATAGTCACCCTATAACACCCTATAAAACAAAGATCTGATGACTATCACTATATAATGTCTCTAAATGAAAACTAACAGTAGTGATGATTGTCTTGTTCAGACATTTACATAGAAGAATTTGTAAACTTGTTAAAACATCCTAAATAAATAGTTTGAGAATTGGTGTCTTTTCATTAAGCACTGAGAGTTTCTGCAGGAACCAGGTTGCCTCAACCTGCTCTTTTGGTATGGAGGACAATCTATAGGATAACATGCAAGCACACGTGTCTTTGACAGGGATAGACTAAAGTTTGAAAATAAAAAGAATGCCGCAGCCTGAAGGATGCTCCAAAGTTCCACAGATGATTAACTTGGTTCTGAGAAATGCTTGTGTTCAGGAAAGAGGAATGTGTTTCCATCTAAAGGCTTTCTAGGAGCTGATGAAGCAAGCTGAAAACCCATTATCTAAAACGGTACAGATTCAAGTGGGAAAATAGGAAGTTCCATCATGCTTAGGCTATGTCTCCGCTGGCAATTGAACAACAAAACTTTTGTCTTTCAGAGGTCTTAACCCCCGCCCACGACAAGTGCCAGTGTGAACAGTGTGTTGAGAGCCGACAAACAGCAGCTACACTGCACAACTTTTAGCGGCACGGCTGTAGCGACACGTCGCTAAAAGCTGTGTAGTGTAGATATAGCCTTATTCTATTCACTGTTGAGCAACAATAGCCCTGCTGTTCCTTGGAGAGAGAGGAACTGATCTATGTATGGCTGTTTCATGTTGGCAGATCCACTTGATAGAACACCTGCAGTTTGGCCAAGAAATGTTCCCTAAACACACAGAACTCCAGTCTGTTCATATTGGTCTGATCTGACATCACATTCAGGATTAAAAGCAGCATGGAAGCTACAATGTCTCACTCCAACACATGCCATTCTACCATTCCAAACCTTTTCCTTTGCAATTCTGACTCTTCCCTACCACTTCAATTACAGCCTCATAGAAATGAGTTAAGACCCCAAAGAAACCTGTAAAATGACTGTTTCCCCACTATGCCAGGGTACAAGGCTAGCAGTAGACAGTGAAAGAAGAGTTTTGAATGCTGTATAAAATTTAAAGCCAATAGTTGCTTATCTAGTGCCTTGTGCGCATTAGGTCCATGCCTGAAAAGCCAAGGAAAACAACATCTCTCCAGCAATTAGCAACTTGAAAAATGTTGGCAAACTATGCACCGGGGGCAGCTTATTTCTGCACTCTCAAAGTGTCACTGTAGTCAGAATTTATATCCACAAGACCCCTGCTACTGCCCCCCAAAGTTGTGGGAAGAAGATTTTCATTCTTGTGAGAAGAAGATTTTCATTCTTGTGAGGAAAGTATCAGTGCAAAATACTGAAGGAAGATGTGCAGAAAGAGACTGGTTATTTAGCTATACGATGAAAGTGTTCCCATAAGCCACTCTTTACAGATGCAATGACCAAAGAGTTTGTGTTTAGGAAGTGATTTAGCAATATGCTCAGGACAGTTCTTAAATGCTGGAGCCATCTCATGGACACTCACTTCTTTTGAAGGTGAACTGCAAAGCAAACATGAAAATGGAGTTAAGTCCAGATTTCAGTATTAAATGTCCCCACCAAGCAGGGAAGGGGAAGCCCAGAAAGCAGCTTGGATTGTTGGGCTGAGTTCTCCCAAAAGCATGATTATTTAGATTTCCATCTTCTACAAACTCCGCACCAAAGGACACGTAGCTGAAGCGCTGGATGCCCTTGACGGGTATTTACAAAACATAGGTATCAGAGTAGCAGCCGTGTTAGTCTGTATCCGCAAAAAGAACAGGATAGAATATATATGCATCCGAAGAAGTGGGCTGTAGTCCACGAAAGCTTATGCTCTAATAAATTTGTTAGTCTCTAAGGTGCCACAAGTACTCCTGTTCTTTTTACAAAACATAGGCGAGTCAAAGAAAAAATTGAGTAAAGCAGTAGCGCTTCTGACACAGAAACCTGGTGTCCCAGGGTGGCTGCTGTGACACTGCACCGCATACTCTTCATAGTGATATTATGATGAAATGATTATGGCATAATTATGCTGCATTTTGTACAAGACGGGTCATGTGAGGTTATTGGAAAAGTTATGATTTGCTGAATGATTATCTTATTTGTATTCACATATCATTTTTGTAACTGGAGTTATGAATATTGACTATGTATCTGTATTTCAAATGTAATTACACCTGGGTGACACCCACTAGGCAAAATGCTTCCAGTCTAGATAGCCGGCTGTGAAGGCCCTATTCAAGGTGATAGGCCATTAGGAAAAACAATAAGCCTTAGGAGAAGCTTATTCCCTCATCTGGTGAGCCTTCTTGAGAATGTTCCAGACAGCCTGTAAGTAATGGCTGCTATGACTCAGCAAGGTACACAAGGGCATGTGATCAGACCATGACTCTGGACTCCATCTTGCGAGGTCTGTATTTTTCCACAAACTGGTCTGGGAACCAAGTTTAAAACAAAGGGTTCCCGCCCTATACTAAAGCTATATAAGGCAGGGAGTGACATCATCTGTTGTTCTTCACTCCCCCACAACTAAACACCTAACAGAAGCTCCTACGCAAATGGAGTTAGAACAGGCATGGGGAGCCCAAGCTGCCAAGCAAATGCAGCTTGATACAAGCAAATGCAGCTTGTCCCTTAAGAATCTGCAAGCCTGCTTGTATCATCAGCCAGGATGAGAATTTGTTAATTCATATCCTACTTTTCTAGTATTTTAGGCTCAGTTTGTTTATTTACTAGGTAATCTGCCTTGATCTGTTTGCAATCACTTATAATCACTTAAAATCTTTTTGTAATGTTATGTTTTAATCTAAAACAGTAAGTTTGGAGTGAAGTGGTTGGGAATCTTAGCTCAAGGGGAAGGGGCTGTTGCATTTCCTCTCCACATCGAGGGGGAGGCAAACTGGATAATAAATTCATATTGGTCGGAGTTTTGACCAGGGCAGGATGGTACAGCTCTGAGGTCCTAGGCTGGGAAGCTGGTGGTTATTTTGGCTGTAACCTCTCTATTGTTGGTTCATGCAGTGGCTGCTCAGAGAGCCTGCATGTAACTGCAGCTGGGTGTGTCCCCACCTGCGTGAATGTTAATGGAAGTGTAGGACCGGGAGTGGGTCTACAGCTTGTCACAGCAGCAGTGTGAGAGGGAGCCCAGGCTGGTGAGTCAGAGGGCTCAGTAGTACTCCAGTTCCAGGTGACACCCCTGGGGGAACCAGTCACAGCTACTCCCTGTAAATGAAGCAGGTCCAGCTCCCTTATGCCATTATAGTGCTCCCAGTTTGGCCAAATAAGAAGGCAGGACACCAAGGATCAGGGAGAAACAGACTGACAGAGACAGGAAACAGGCATGTGAGAGCCACCTGGAAGTGTGAGATCAGCAGGTGGGAGTTGCCAGAGACCAGGAGATTATGGGAGCTCCCTGAAAGAAGCTATAGTTGGTTCCTAAATGCTGAAGGGAGGAGAGCAGCAGAGCAGTTTTCTCTCTGACCTCCCCAAGCCAGAGAGGAAGGGCCAGAGGGCTGAAGGCCAGAGAGCAGCAGAGGAAGCCGGCTGCTGACTTGAAGCTGGAGAGCCAAAGCCAAGGCTGGAGAGGGCTAATGGACCAGGGGAATAAGAGATGCTCCCCTGGTGAGGATGAACTTCCAGCAGAGAGGCTGTGGAGATTCACTGGCAAGAGCAGAGTTACACTTTGGCTGCAAAGATTGGGGTGGTAATCTTGGCAGGACAGGTGAAGTTCAACAAAGAGCCCAGGTGTGGCACAAGACACCAGAATGTGGTACGTGTGGCATCGAGGGACTACACATTGAGCGATTTTAAGGACTACATACACTGGGACTGAGAAATGGACTATGTCTTGGAACTTTTGTTGTGAACTATTTGCACTATGCTTCTGGTAATAAGCCACTCCCAGGACGGTATTAGTGAGTCAAAAGAGCTTTCAGAGCAGCTGGTGGGGACACTGAAGGGGGAAACTGTGCAGGCACACCTGGTCTGCTGCAATCTACTTCAGGGAGCTGGGGCTACTTCAGGGGCTACCCTATGACACTTGACCTCTAACCCAGTCACATTTTCTTATGCAGTCCATCTTTAATGATCCACTCCAACACTTTGGCTCATTTACCCCACGTTTATCACGGATCAGGTCCGATACCAATGATTCAACATGCCTCTAGCACATGGGCCTACACCTCAGCATGCTTTGTGAAGAACCAACCAATGCACTTACATGACCACATTCCAAATAAGTGGACGGAGGCCTGAGCCCTTAGCCCCCACTGCATCATGGGAATCTCTGCTCCAGATGTTAATGAACCTATGCCTGCACACACCCAGCTCAGCAGTTATCAGACCACTTCTAGTAATGAATCCTTGATTGATATCCAAAATACTGAAGCGGCCTAGTGTGAGCTCCCTGGAAGAAAACACCACCCATAGCCAAGAGTGATCAGCTCCTATTGTCTAGCCTAAAGAAAACCCTTGAGTCATCAGGTATGCCTACACTACGGGATTAATCCGAATTTATATAATTCGAATTTGGAAAACAGGTTGTATAAATTCGATTGTATGCAACCACAGTAAGCACATTAATTCGGCGGTGTGCGTCCATGTACCAGGGCTAGTGTCGATTTCCGGAGCGTTGCACTGTGGGTAGCTTTCCCATAGCTATCCCATAGTTCCCGCAGTCTCCTCCGCCCATTGGAATTCTGGGTTGAGATCGCAATGCCTGATGGGGCTAAAAACATTGTCGCGGGTGGTTCTGGGTATATCCTCCCGCCTCTCCAGGAAGCAACGGCAAACAACGGCGTTTCGCGCCTTTTTCCTGGGTGAACAGTGCAGACGCCATACCATGGCAAGCATGGAGCCCGCTCAGCTCAAGACAGCAGTCATGAACATTGTAAATACCTCGCGCCTTATCGTGCAGTTTATGCTGAACAAGAACCTGGAAAATCAGGCGGCGAGGAGCAGGCTACGGCAGCGCGGCGAGGACAGTGATGAGGATATGGACATGGAATTCTATCGAACCGCGGTACCCGGTGCTTTGGAAATCATGCTGTTAATGGGGCAGGTTATAGCCGTGGAACGCCGATTCTGGGCCCGGGAAACAAGCACAGACTGGTGGGACCGCATAGTGTTGCAGGTGTGGGACGATTCCCAGTGGCTGCGAAACTTTCGCATGCGTAAGGGCACTTTCTTGGAACTTTGTGACTTGCTTTCCCCTGCCCTGAAGCGCCAGAATACGAAGATGAGAGCAGCCCTCACAGTTGAGAAGCGAGTGGCGATAGCCCTGTGGAAGCTTGCAACGCCAGACAGTTACCGGTCAGTCGGGAATCAATTTGGAGTGGGCAAATCTACTGTGGGGGCTGCTGTGATGCAAGTAGCCAAAGCAATCACTGAGGTGCTGCTACGAAAGCTAGTGACTCTGGGAGATGTGCAGGTCATAGTGGATGGCTTTGCTGCAATGGGATTCCCTAACTGTGGTGGGGCGATAGATGGAACCCACATCCCTATCTTGGCACCGGAACACCAGGGTACCCAGTACATAAACCGCAGGGGGTACTTTTCAACGGTGCTGCAAGCACTTGTGGATCACAAGGGACGTTTCACCAACATCAACGCGGGCTGGCCGCGAAGGGTTCATGATGCTCGCGTCTTCAGGAACACTACTCTGTTTAAAGGGCTGCAGCAAGGGACTTACTTCCCGGACCAGAAAATAACCGTTGGGGATGTTGAAATGCCAATAGTTATTCTTGGGGACCCACCCTACCCCTTAATGCCATGGCTCATGAAGCCATACACAGGCAGCCTGGACAGGAGTCAGGAGCTGTTTAACTACAGGCTGAGCAAGTGCAGAATGGTTGTAGAATGTGCATTTGGCCGTTTAAAAGATCGCTGGAGATTGCTATTGACTCGCTCTGACCTCAGCCAAAGAAATCTCCCCATTGTTATTTCTGCTTGCTGTGTGCTCCACAATCTATGTGAAAGTAAGGGGGAGACCTTTATGGTGGGGTGGGAGGCTGAGGCAAATCGCCTGGTTGCTGAGTACGCACAGCCAGACACCAGGGCGATTAGAAGAGCACACCAGGAAGCGCTGTGCATCAGAGAGGCTTTGAAAACCAGTTTCATGACTGGCCAGGCTACAGTGTGAAATTTCTGTTTGTTTCTCCTTCATGAAAACCCGCCCCCTTTATTGACTCATTCATTCTCTGTAAGGAACCCACCCTCCCCGTTCCCCCAGCTTTCTTTCAAAGGAAATAAAGTCAATATCATTTAAAAATCATGTATTCTTTATTAACTGATAATAAACATAGGGAGAGAACCAACAAGGTAATCTGGGTGAGGTTTGGGAGGAGGATAGGAGGGAAGTAAAAGGCCACTGAACAAATTCAATGTAATGACAGCCTTTTGGTTGGGCTGTCCACTGGGGTGGAGTGGGAAGGTGCACGTAGCCTACCCCCCCGTGTTCTTACACGTCTGGGTGAGGAGGATATGAAACATGGTGAGGGGGGAGGGAGGTTATACAGGGGCTGTAGCAGCACTCTGTCATCCTGCTGCCGTTCCTGAAGCTCCACCAGACGCCGGAGCATGTCCGTTTGCTCACGCAGCAGCCCCAGCATTGCAGCCTGCCACCTCTCATCTCGAGCGTCCCTCAGGACCTCGCGTTCACTGGCATCTTTCCTAAATTTAGTTACAGTGTCCTTCCACTCATTCAAATGAGCTCTTTGATTTCGGGTGCATTCCATTATTTCAGTGAACATGTCGTCTCTTGTCCTCTTTCTACGCCGCCTTATCTGAGATAGCCTTCGTGACGGAGGAGGGAGGCTTGATAAATTTGCAGCTGCTGGAGGGAGGGTTGAGAAAAAGGAGAGAAGTTTTTAAAATGATACATTTTACAGAACAATGCTTATACTCTTTCTTGGTGAAAAACACTATTCACAGTACATAGCACGTGATTTCAGTACAAGGTCGCAATTTCTATCTTAATATTGAGTGCCTGTGGCTTTGGTGTTAGAGATCACAGACGCAGGTCCGGGCAATAGAATTCAGCTTGCATGCAGCCATGGTAAGCCATTGTCTTTCGGCTTCTGCGCCCTCCTTTCCCACATACCAAGCAAAGCCCGTTGACTGCTGCGGTTTTCCTGTTATCCTTCAGCAGCAGAAAACAAACTAACCCCCCCCCCCCCCCCCCATCCCCGGGATGATCGCTTTATCCCTCCCCCCACCGCGTGGCAGGTATCAGGGAAGATCCCTGCTAGCCAAACGGGAAAAGCTCAGGGCCAATTACCCCCGCGCTTGGCTAACTGCAGGGAAGGATTTCTTTTCAGCCACAGGCAAACAGCCCAGTAGGAACGGCCACCTCTGTCCCCTTAATTAAGTTCCCATATTTCAACCAGGTTACCATGAGCGATATCACTCTCCTGAGGATCACACAGCAAGATAAAGAACGGATGTTGCTTGAATGCCAGCAAACACCGGGACCATACGCTGCCAGGCTTTGTCAGGCAATGATACCAGATTACTTGCTGCAGGCATGGCGTGGTCAAGTGTCCTACCATGGAGGACGGAATAAGGCTGCACTGCCCAGAAACCTTGTGGCAAGGCTTTTGGAGTACCTCCAGGAGAGCTTCATGGAGATGTCCCTGGAGGATTTCCGCTCCATCCCCAGACATGTTAACAGACTTTTCCAGTAGCTGTACTGGCCGCGAATGCATCCCAAGTCCTCAGGGCAAAGTAATCATTAAAAATGCTTCCTTTTAAAACAAGTTTTATATTTTAAAAGGTAAACTCACCTGAGGTCCCTTCCATGGGGTCATGGTCTTGGATACTAGCTTGGGAGGGTACTTCAGTCAGGCTGAGAAAAAGATCCTGGCTGTTGGGGAGAACGGAGTGCTGGGTGCTCTCTGCAAGCTCGTCCTCCTCCTCCTCCTCCTCTTCCCCGTCCGCAGAATCCTCAGGTGTAGCTGATGAGACTATCCCCGACCCGGAATCCACGGTCACAGGTGGGGTAGTGGTGGCAGCCCCCCCTAGAATTGCATGCAGCTCGGCGTAGAAGCGGCATGTCCGCGGCTCTGACCCAGAGCGACCGTTTGCCTCCTTTGTTTTTTGATAGGCTTGTCTGAGCTCCTTGACTTTCACGCAGCACTAATCTGAGTCCCTATTGTAGCCTCTCTCCATCATGCCCTTGGAGATTTTTTCAAAAGTTTTGGCATTTCGTCTTTTAGAACGAAGTTCTGCTAGCACTGAATCCTCTCCCCATATAGCGATCAGATCCAGTACCTCCCGTACGCTCCATGCTGGTGCTCTTTTTCGATTATCGGCCTGCATGGCTACCTGTGCTGATGAGCTATCTGTGGTCCCCTGTGCTCTCCACGCTGGGCAAACAGGAAATGAAATTCAAATGTTCCCGGGGCTTTTCCTGCCTACCTGGCCAGTGCATCCGAGTTCAGATTGCTGTCCAGAGCGGTCACAATGGTGCACTGTGGGATAGCTCCCGGAGGCCAATACCATCACATTGCGGCCACACTAACCCTAATTCGAAATACTAAAATCGATTTTGGCGCTACTCCGCTCGTCGGGGTGGAGTACAGAAATCGATTTAATGAGCCCTTTATTTCAAATTAAATTGCATCGTTGTGTGGACGGGTGCAGGGTTAATTCGAATTAACGCTGCTAAATCCGAATTAAAGTCGTAGTGTAGACCAGGCCATCAAAAACAACAAGGAGTCTGGTGGCACCTTAAAGACTAACAGATTTATTTGGGCATAAGCTTTCGTGAGTAAAAGCCTCACTTCTTCGGATGTTACTCACGAAAGCTTATACCCAAATAAATCGGTTAGTCTTTAAGGTGCCACCAGACTCCTTGTTGTTTTTGTAGATACAGACTAACACGGCTACCCCCGGATACTTGAGTCATCAGTTTACCCATAAACAAATCTAGTGTTCTCCCTTGAACCATTGTATTTTCTCTACAAAAATCCCTACTCACCCCCCAGTAAGTGTTCTGATGCATAGACCCAAGATCTGCGTCAATTCCACTGGGACTCTATCTCCTGATCGATTGTGCTGGGGACTCTGCCTGTCTCCTGCCCTCAGGACCCTGAGCTACCACCATCACCTGGGAACCCCGACCAGTTCAAGCTTCAGGGAGCAGTGAGATCCCCTTCTTTCTCGCTCTCTGTTTTTCTTTTTACCTTAGGTATTAACCTTTAATAATGTGTTATGGTGGTTTAGCCCTCCTTGTGTAGTGATCACTATTATTCAATAAATAACTTTTATGGTTATGCTGGTTGCTTCTCTCTCTCTTTTGTGCTTTTAGCTTCCCCCATTTACTCTACAGCAACGCTTCTTTTACCTAAGCTAAAGATCTCTGCAGCGCCCAAAATACTGTGGGGTTTGCTCATCAAGTAGGTTATTGTCAGAACATGCTGAATCTGGGATGCATAAAGGTGACAGCTTGAAAGTGCTGCTTCATCCAGCCTAGTGAGTCCAAAGAAGGTGCTGATTGACCCGGTCCGCTCAGACTTGCTCTATTAATGTTTGTGTGGATGTCCATCCAGTTCTGGGGCTGTAGAAACCCAGCCCTAGGGAACCTAGGTCCCACAGGATAGCTCCATTGGGAGGGGACTTGCAGCAGGGAGAAGTAGAGCTCAATATGAAAACACAAGTAACACAAGCAGTACATTAATAGAATTACAGACACGCCCCCCTCCCCCCCCCCAGAAGAGTAACCCAAATAAATGAGCATACCCCAAAGTAATGGGCAAATCTGGTAACCAATTGGTGGAGATATGTGGGCAGCACATGACCCTAATCACGTGGTAATTGTTGAGTAGTTGCTGTGGAGTAGGGAAACTGAGGCAGGGACCGGCATAAGCTTTCTTTTCCTTTTTCAGACCAAGCTCCTTTAGCAAGGTGTCTCTCATATACACTATTTGGTAACCTTCTGTTAAGAATTGTGCTTAAAATACTTATAGAACTGTGAAATAAGGAGTTAAGAGTAGTGCCTTAAAAATAAAAGGTTTTATAAAGAGCTGTTGGTGGGGATCATTAGTGAAATAAGAAAATAGAGATGGCTGAAAAAAACCTTTTTGCTGCTCGCTTGAGACAGGAGAAAACCAACAGGTTAGAGAGATGGGAATGAAGAAGGGGAAATGCCCTTGGGAAAGGGGGTGTTTTAAGGGTGAGAATCCCCTGACTGAAGCTAGTCTGAGCTTTGAACAATATTGCACGATCTTTAAGCTACGTGGGAGTGCAAAGGATGCAGCTGCTGCATGGGCATTATTTTATGCATGTCTGGACATGGTTGAAATGGTAAAGAGAGGGCAGGAACTAGAGCTTGAGAAAAAAAACAGTTACAACAGCATTTGAATAAATGTGAGACAGATGGGTGTGAATTGATAGCAGAAAAGCTCAGAATGGTGACCGAACTTAAGGATATACAAGAGGAGAGAGACAAGGCAAGCAGGAATGCAGAACAGTATAGGAAAGAGTTAACACACACACAAGTTCTGTTAGAAGAAGCAAGAGCTGCAACTCGCTTCTTGGCAGAAGAGAACATGGACGCAAAGGCAGCAGCAGACCATCAGGAGTGTGAGGCAAAGATTAGTAAATTGCATGCAGAACTTAGTGCCCATAAGGGGGTGGTAGTAGCTGTAAGGTTAAGAGGATTGTGATTTGGAGCCCCCTGGGAAAATAAAGATACCCCCTGATGCTGTCCCCAAAAATCCATTTAACCCCGATTGGCCACACATGCATAATGTTGTCCCTGTTTCCACAAGGGAGGTTAAACACATAGATGCAGGAACCGATCTTCCCACAACAGAGCTGGCCACGGACGTAGTAAGGTGGTCTCCTAGTCAAGCCAAGGCTATTGCTGAGAGACTGGGGCCCCTGAACCGTGACACAGGCGTTGCATGGTTGGCCAGTGTTTGGCAAATGTACCCCTCTGCCAATGGCATGGGCTTAACCCAACTGGCTCAGTTATGTGCCTCACCTTGTGATGCAAATGCTCTAGACATAGGCATAGGTTCTTGGGAGCAGACTGCCACTGGACCCCGGGAATGGATGATGAGTGCTCTTAAAATATTACTGCCTGCATCTTCCCTTAAAAAACTGTATATAATGGAAGAGCAGAAACCAGGAGAGGCCCCAGAAGCTTACCTAATTTGAAAAAAATGCTGGCAGCTCTCTCTGATTCATTACCCCAGACAGAAGAGAATGGGATTGTCACTTTCCAGTATCAGGGACATGAATTAGTACGAGCACTTATGCAGAACTAAATTCTCAGACAAAATTGACCATGGGGACTGTGGATTTTGAACACCTAAACTGGAGTGAACTAGTGGCAAAAATCAACCAGGCAGGAGATTTGCTGAGAGAAACTGGTGTCTTAAAAAGATAGGTCAGCAAAAGGATTACCTCAGAGCCCATGGAGGCTATCACATTTACAAATAATGGTCCTCACTCTGCCAGGTGCCCTCCCAATCCTAATTCCCCTACCTCCCACAACCCTGGGGAGCGCCGACCCAAGAAGACCCTTAGGAACATGATTTGGAAGGAGCTGGTGAATTTAGGGGAGGATAAGGGAAAATATGGTCACCAGCCCCTCAGCATCCTGATTAATGCTTTGTCTCAGGTCATGCGGAAAACGGGAGTTAATGCAGTGAGCTCCCACACAACCCACTGCCCCGGTATGGAATGCATCCCCCACGCCCACTCCCTGTCAAAGCCAGATCCCTGTCCCCTCCTCTGAGTGGAGTCTCTGGGAGTCTGACAATCAGTGGGGGTGCCCAGTTCCCCACAGGCCTCTCCAGCAGATCGCAAGATATCAGTACGACCTATGGAGGAGACCCATTGTGAGGGCTACAGTGGGGAACCCAGGGATGTTAGCCCAATTGATAGCGGAGAGGATCGCCGAAGGGAGACCCACCACTAAACAGGTTCAGCTCAGCGGGTATGAGGGAGAAACTGATGATTTGTCTCTTGGGAGTGGCGATTTGCCTGTTAAAAAAGCCATCCCAAGCTCCCAGTGTTTGTCTGTGAACAGCCATGTGGTCTGTGACAAGGGGGAGGGAAGGTCAAACTGTTTGTCTAGTCAGAAAAGCAGTTTAACTGCTGGGGGAGAAAATGTCTCCAGTGTTCTGTCTCTGGAGCAGGCAGAAAGTACCTCTGAGTTTACACTGACTGAGGATTTGTCAGTTGTGCCAGATGTGATTCTGAACTCAACTAAAACCCAGGAAGGAAGTGTTCCTAAGCCTGTGTCTGCTGAAGGTAATGACTTGCTGATGAAGGGAGCTACCCCAATCTTCAAATGCTTGTCTGGGAACAAAGGGGAGGAAATTCCAAACGTTGTGAATGTTAAGAATGGCAGTTTATCTCCAATCATCTGTCTGAAGAGCAGACAGAATGCGCCTCTCAGGCCTTGGCTACACTTGAGAGTTACAGCGTAATAAAGCTGCCTACAGCGCTGTACCTCACTCCTCGTCCACACTGGCAAGGCACGTACAGCGCTGTATCTCCATGGCTACAGCGCTGCAAGTACTCCACCTCACCGAGAAGATTAACAGATGCTGCGGAGTGGCTGAGACGCTGCTCCAGTGTAAACGGGGAGTAACCTTATGACTCAGTGATTGACCTCCGGAAACTCCCCATAATCCTTTTAACTGAAGCTTCCTCTCTTTGTTTAGTTGTGAACTCCTGATGCTTGGTTTCGGGAGCTGCTTATCAAAAAACCAAACAGCTACTATTTGCTTTGAATGAGTACAGTCAGGCAGGCCGGGGGGGCCCCCTTTGGAATGCCCACAGCTAATGTTTGCTTGAAGAGAGAGGCGGCGTAAGGGGTGCGCTGTACAGCTGCAAGTGTAACCATACCTTCAGCTGATGCTGTTTGAAGATGTGTCAGTTGTCTCAGAAGTTATTCTGGACTCCACTGAAACCCAGAAAGATGTTTCTGTAGAGCGACCCCTAGCTAAAAAGGGAAAGGACAAGATTTCTGGTGAAAATGAATTGTTGCCTAAAAGTGCTCCTGAAGGAATAAAACCTCATGCTAGCTTTTGCAAGCAGTTTGCTGCAACTGAAGGGTGTGGAAGTGAGTTCATTGAGTTAACTCAGAATGAATCATTGCCTGTAGCAAGCAGCGGTGTAGGTGCTGAGAAATTTGGTTCAGGTTCTAGCTGCTAAAGTTTTTCAACTGTGTATAAATCCACTGACTTTGTTTTAGAAAGATCCGGGGTGGAAGCCATCTCTACTAAAACCAACACTGCCTCTGTCACTGCTAAACAGTTCTTTACACACACCTGGGATGGCTGCTGTTCTATTGTGAATCAGGCCAGCCCCAACGTTTGTCAAGTAGAAATCCTACCTGGGAACAATGGAAAACCCTAGCGGAAATGGTTTCATTCTTCACAGCTCAAACAATAGAAGGATAAACCACCTGACCCTCAAGACTGTCTTCTCCATCCTGTCGATCACCCTTCTTGGTCAGCAAGAAGGAACGGCTTTGAGCCATTGGAAAATACGCATGGAGGGCGCTGGTCAGTGCCTACCCTGATGTTAAGGCAGGAAAAGTCCTTGACTTATTATGGCCACCTGCACGTAGGTCACTGCTTCATGTTCACCCTCTGATATTGGTCCCACATTCTCCCAGTATAAACAGGGAGAGTGTGGGAAGTTTTTCTCTCTTCTCCACCCCTCACAGGTCCCAAACACAAGCCATGACATCCCTCTGGTGCACCAGCACCCTCCTGGTCATAAGTGTCTGGAGTCTGATGCTGTCCAGGGTCTATGCTGAACCTCTGAGCCTCTGGAGGTGCTTGCCAGCTGGAGCCCAGGAAGCAAAATTGCTGTGTCACATGCATGGATTCTATGGGAATGGGAGCAACCCCCTGGCCCTGCACTGTCGCTACCAGTTCTATACTGTTGGCAATTCCTCAGGTTGTCCCTGGGAAAGTGTTGCCAATTGCCCACAGAGTGCCACCGGAGAGTCACTCAAGTTGTGTTATGAAACTAAGACCACCCCAGACTCCATCCCATTCTTCTGTAAGCCATTGTGGTCTCGAACGGGACGTACACCATCAAACACACCCAGTGACAGATGCCTGGGTGGCAGAAGGTGCAGGGTAGCGCTGATTTCCTCTGCTGTTTGGGGAACAACCATGCCCCTGTGTGTCATCATTGTCATTGGAACTCAGACACCTCAGTTAGCTGCAGTTCATCTCTGGGTGTCTCGGATCACGCCAGCAGGCAAAAATATCACACGGTTCCTTGTAAATTGGGAACTGCTGAACTGAACTTTAGCTGGACATGACTTGATTCAGCAAGGTCCCCCAGACTGGGTAGTTCCATTAAAGGGCACACATTGTGACAAGCTCATGCCAGCAATTTGGTTTAAATTCTATGGACATATTGCCATTGCGGACGGATTTCATGAGCCTGGTTGGTACAGAGTAGAATTGGGCCAACAACAAACTTTTTTTTAAAATTTTCAACCCTCTAATCATAAACCTTGCTCCCCTCCAACATTTAAGAGACCGAATTTCAGGACCCCATGTGTTGAAATTGAATCAACAAGAACATTTGGTTCTTCAACCTCAGAGTTCTCTGAAGGAGGTTCAAATCCATTTAGAGGGCATGAATATCTCTCACATAGCACCTGCATGTTCTCCCTTGATTGGAATTAGCCATAAGGGTTGGGATGAATGGGTAACCTGGGAATAAGTCTCATTGTCCCTTCGATGTTATCCAGGAAGACGGATTTGTTATTGTCTATGGTGGTAAAGCATGTGTGTAAGGACAAGATGTAATATTGTATTGTTTAATGGACATTGGGTCCAACCCATGGTGATTTAGGTTAATCGCTGTTTCTGTAATGTAACCGCCATTGTTAGTTGTGATATTAAGTTTACTGTGCCTATATGGACTGTACAACATTTAAATGCCTATCCTGAGCTCTACAAGGAGGTTTTCCCCATTTCACTGGGAATGGGTCTCACTGCCATTAAGGCACTATTAATTCATCCAAAGGCAAATCTGGTAACAAGGGACCGCAGGGACGTGGTCCTGGCCGCTTCAGGGAGTGGTGCCAATCCCATGGGCCAGATCTGGCCCATGGGCCATAGTTTGCCCACCCCGCCTTAGCCCTTCACTAAAGTCAGACCAGAACTCTAAGATAACATCAGAAGTGCGGTGTAACCTTATAAGCAGGAAAGATGAATAGCTTGATTTTCAGAATTGCTCAACACCCGTTACATCCACTGGTTTCATTGGGAGCTGTGCGAACGAGGCACCTCTGAAAAATCAGGGCATCTCCCTATAGAAACTAACCCTGCACACACAAGAATGTTTTGAATATGGTGGGAGCCTTGAGCTAACAGCTCACCTAAGCAGAAGATTATTCTTTGAAATCTTCTACACTACTGAGTTTAGAGTGCCTATCAAGAACTCAAGACTAAGGAAAGAGTTGAGTTTTTTCAAGGTCTCCAGTCATTCTAGGGACTGAGAGATTTCAGGACTGGGATGACTGCCTGTATGTTTGCAAGCATGCAGTGTTGTTGTAGCCGTGTTGGTCCCAGGATATCAGAGAGATAAGGTAATATCTTTTATTGGACCAACTTCTGTTAAGTGAGAGAGAGAGAGACACTTTCAAGGTCCTGAAGAAGAGCTCCGGGTAAGAATCTCTCTCTCTCACCAACAGAAGTTGGTCCAATCAAAGCTATTACCTCACCTACCTTGTGTCTCTGATATCCTGGGACCAGACAAATACAGCTACACCACTACAAACATCATTTATTCTGTGCAATTCCAAGCAGCAACAGAACTGCTAGATTTATATAAAGAGAAGTGAGAAATAGACTTGCAAGAGCCATACTGGGTTACCTGAGGCTTGACAGACAACAGCAGCACGTACACGCAGAGAGGCCAAGAGAGACAATGAGGGCACTGTCATGCAAACAATATTGACTAGGAACAACAGAAGTTCTAATTTACCTTAGTCAAACTACAGGGGAAATCAGTTCATAAGGCTGGTCTCTTCTGCACAAGTATGCTTCCTGGAAGCAATGTTTTGAGGTCCCAGGACTGACAAGGGTTTTACATTACAGATTTCTACATCAACTAATGTTAATCCAACTTTAAACAATCTGATTTTGGCAGTGACACTTCCTCCCCCCATAATATAAAAGTGGTGTTACACAGAAAAAAAGGCTAGGTAAAAACAGCATCTTCTTGCTCCACAGACCAGGCTCCTGTGGGTATGTCAAGGCTGCTTCCCCACTTTGAACTTTAGGGTACAAATGTGGGGGCCTGCATGAAAATGTCTAAGCTTAACTACCAGCTTAGATCTGGTCCGCTGTCACCACTCCCAAAATGCTAATTCCCTTCCCTGGGTAGCCTTGAGAGACTCTTTACCAATTCCCTGGTGAATACAGATCCAAATCCCTTGGATCTAAAAACAAGGAAAAAAAAAATCAATCAGGTTCTTAAAAAGAAGGCTTTTAATTAAAGAAAAAGGTAAAAATCATCTCTGTAAAATCAGGAGGGAAACTAACTTTACAGGGTAATCAAACTTAAAGGGCCCAGAGGAATCCCCTCTAACCTTAGGTTCAAAGTTACAGCAA
This sequence comes from Trachemys scripta elegans, assembly GCF_013100865.1. Lineage (NCBI taxonomy): Eukaryota > Metazoa > Chordata > Testudines > Emydidae > Trachemys > Trachemys scripta. Next base: position 51,876,138 of record NC_048304.1, on the reverse strand, counting down.
ACGGAGATAAACACTCTAGTAAAAGGTACATTTACAAGTTGAGAAAACAAAGATAAAAACTAACATGCCTTGCCTGGCTGTTTACTTACAAGTTGGAAATATGAGAGATTTGTTCAGAAAGATTTGGAGAACCTGGACTGATGTCTGGTCCCTCAGTCCCAAGAGCGAACAACCCCCAAAACAAAGAGCACAAACAAAAGCCTTCCCCCCCACCAAGATTTGAAAGTATCTTGTCCCCTTATCGGTCCTTTGGGTCAGGTGTCAGCCAGGTTACCTGAGCTTCTTAACCCTTTACAGGTAAAAGGATTTGGAGTCTCTGACCAGGAGGGATTTTATAGTACTGTACACAGGAGGGCTGTTACCCTTCCCTTTATAGTTATGACAGGGTATGTGTACATTGTTTGGTAAAGCCAGGTCTGTAGGGCCTGCATTTGTGGACTCAGTGTTGCCAAGCCCATGTTTGAGTGTCTATACAGCACTGTAAGCCTGGGTCTACAACTTTGTAGGGATAATGAGGAGCACAAACTTATTTCTATCACTAAAGTAAATGGCTCTTCTCAGAGCTATTCTGTGTAATAAGCCACTTCAAAAATAGTCACTTTTTCTTAAGCTGTAACTGCAATTTAAGAAAACTCAAATCTCTAACTGGAAGCCAACAGCATTAATGTCAGAGACCAGGATAATACCTCGCTAAAAACTCCCTGTTGCCAAAGATTGGGTATCAAAATTACAAAATACTTCTCTTGAAGCATAAATTCACAAGTACAGATATTAAAGAACAATGCAACTAAGATTTAGTATGGTCTTGTTGGGGGACAGAGTCACATACCCAAACTCCTCACAGTTCTCTGCTAACATTACATACAGGAAGCACGGGCACAGCAAAGCTGGGCAAACAAACAATACACTGTGCACTGACATTTCCTAATGCTTGGCAGGAGCCTTTGATCCTGTTTTGATCAAAGTGAGCTACCCATCTCTCAGCACCAGGCTAGAAGAGAAAGTGCTTAGAGAGCTGCTGCGCTGAATGTATTGTGTCACACTGATTTGACAGCCAAGCAGACCGTTCCACATATATCAATTCTGCATGGTTCTCTTCTGGCACACGGCCTCTTACTTGAGTGAGTCTCTCACATACAGGGACTTGGCTGGAGTCAGGACACTTACCTGGAAGCATCTCACTCATCCCGGGGCTGATGTACCCCTGAAGGTTCATCTATTGCCTTCCACTCTACTGAGATAACCTCTCCCTTTGCAAATAGAGAGGACCTCTCAAAGCCTCTCAGTCTTTTCCCCAGTAAGGAGATTAGCACTCTATTGGAAATCTCTGCTCAGTTTTTGCCCCCTGTGTACTACACCAGCTAATATTAGCTTCTACCTCTTCTGCGTTGATACAAAGATACTGCTGTGATCCCAAGAACTTAAAGGTCAGTGTTTTTAAACTGATAGCGGTCCACATTCAAAGTCTTGATCTTTAATGCAGAAAGGAAGAACTCATGGGAACAAATATTTGCAGGGAAAACAATCAAGTACATAAGCAATGGTCATCCCCCTGTGAGCTCTGATTTGTGACCTTGATACAATCACCTACAATAACTAGCTTGGTGCTACTTATGTAAATAAACTCAGCCAGACATTTAAACACGCAGATTCCTTCTGAGTGCTGCTTATCCTTTAAACCAGCCATTTAATCAAAGATCAAACTAACAGAAGTACTTGTGTGACAAAGTGGGGTTTTATTCATCTTGTTATGTTGCATGTGAGTCTTACTGTCCTATACTAATACTATGTGTACCTTAGTTTCCTAGTGTACTGCACCAATACTTCGGTGATGGGAACTGGATGTGTGATTTTTGCTGAGGCCCTCAGGGCAGGTGAGGCTGCCCAGCAGTTTGCACCTATGTAACCTGTGACCCAAGAGGGGGATGTGACCAGGTGACACCTTTTGCCCAGGAAGCAAGACAAAGAGGAGGAGGAGGAGCAATAGGGGGGTGTCAGAGGTTGGATCACTGTAAACTGGCAGTTTGCACGTGGGGACTGGAAGAGGGGGAGTCCAGGGTGTCTGGCCCAGGACTCCTAAGATGGACTTGGCTGAAAGTCACTGATTTCTGTGCTAACAAGTTCTGTCCTACGCTGTGTTCCTGTTGACTAAGACACCTTCTGTTTTACTGGCTGGCTGGCTGAGAGTCACGTCTGACTGCGGAGTTGGGGTGCAGGCCCCCTGGCTTCCCCAGGAGCCCCACCCAGGCAGACTCACTGCAGGAAGCACGCTGTGTGGAAGAGGATGCTGAATGCTCCGAGGTCAGACCCAGGAAGGTTGAAGCTGTGTAAGCATCTTGCCCTGGAGACAGTATGCTCAGAGAGGGGAAGGATGCTCCCTCAGAGTCCTGACTGGCTTCATATGGAGTAGTTCCAGAGCATTGACCCGGTGACTCCGTGACACTGATCACAACCTACAAGGTCAACAGAAATGCTCAGGGCAGGGCTAGAACAGTGGTTTTCAACCTGTGGTCCATGGACCCCTGGAGGTCTGCAGGCTATATCTCAGATTTCTAAAGGAGTCCGCAGCTCCATTTGAAATTTTTTAGGGGTCCGCAAATGAAAAAAAGGTTGAAAACCACTGGGCTAGAGAATCCATTCCACAGTACCAGAACCATCAACAACAGGGTTTTAGCTTCAGAACATTCAGACCAAGGACACAGCTAAAGTTAGAACTGCTGACAGCATTAACGTATACCTATTTTAAAGAAGTCAGAAAAGCAAAGGGATGTTAGAAAACTCTGCAGCATCTCAAAGAAAACCAAGCAGCAAACTGTTTTGAGAATTCCAGCTCGTCTTCACTCTGCATTTTCGGTGTTGGTGGTCTGGCTCAAAGACAGCCCAGGACTGAAGGACATTGGACATATACATCATTTTTACAACTTTCTTGATACTGTGGAGTCTGAAGAGAGAGACCACTTAGCCATTTCAGAAGAGAGGAACATGGTATTTGTCAGCCACTAAGAAAATTGTTCAGATGACTTAGTGTCTTCTGATAAAACAAAAATGGCTTCTGACAGGTTAATTCTGGCAGATAGGGTAGAGACACCTCAGTGAGGAATACCAGCTTTGCACAACTTGGAAAAAGCTGGTTAAGAAATCAAATTGACTGAAAACAACGTTAAATTACCATAGGCATTTAGTGACAGACACCCGCTCATGCGTACCTGAAGTATCTAGCCCTACGCATATACAGATAAAAAAGCAAATGTGCATGTGCTTTTAATTTTTAAAAACTAATGAAACCAAGATCGAAATACAAGGGGTATATTAAAATGCACAAAAGTCAGGAAACTTCATTATGAATCCCATAGCATCTAATTCATACCGCACTTATTAGGACATAAAAGTTACCACTATGCTCAGTCCACACAAGTAACTACTTGTATGCTCACTTACGTCTTCAAACGAGCAGACTCTTCTTTTGCTTTTACATATTAACTGGTTGTATTGTAAACAGGGTGGATTTGACTAAATCAAATTGATTTAAATCACTAGTCAGGAAGACTATTTAATCATGGATTTCTACATAAAAGTGCATACTGGTTGGTTGTTATAACCTTAATATATATTCTTCACAACTCAGAAATAGATGTAGGTTTCATTTTTACACTATACATTTTAAGTGATTTATTTTGAAAACTTTTCAGATTAGTTTTACAGCTATATCAGAAAATGAATGATTGTTTGGTTATTTCATTTACCAAAGGGAGGTGAACTATCTGGAAGATTTTCTTGCCCTGTTGTATTAGGAGGAGACCACCACCAGACAGATATTTAAATTGTTTTAGTTAAATACAACAACAACGTTATGTACTCTGGATTTTTTTTCTTCAACAGCAAACATAACAAAACAAGCATATGAATTTTGAACGTAGTTAAACATTCACTTTTTTTTAAAATCAGGTTTGTTTTTGTTAAAACTGTTTATTAAAAAAAAAAAAAGAGAGAGTGTCAGCCAGATCAACATTGCTTCTGCAGCTAATGCAGTCGTCTTCACCTTCATTTTCCTGTTTGTTCATAATCTGGAAAAGAAAAACAAGCGATCCTGCTTTTTCAGGTCCCAAATGATTTCTTAGTTTGGAATGAATTAGTCCAAAGGAAGAAAATATTCTTTCTACACCAGCAGAAGATGCTACTGCTGTTAAAAGTGAGATGATCACTTTAACAGTCTCTAAATCCAAGTCCTTAAGTGACTTCCACCAGTTCGCTGGTGTGACTTTCTTTAAAACAGCATCAGCAAACATATTTCTTGAATGTTCACCCTTAGCACTGAAGTTTATTATAGTTGGCATTATGGAGGGATGATTACTCGATGTCCATGTCATAGCCAACTCCTCTTCTTCAGCAGAGAAGGTTTGACCCTGGTACCGAGTATTGAGAATATTTGCAAGAAAATGAGCTGGAGATAGTGCTTGTCCCATTCATTTTTTTAATGCTTGTAATTTAACTGTCATTGCATATGTCTCTCTTTAAGATCTGTCAGTTCCTTCCAAATTTCAACAATGTCAGCAATAAAATAGCTATTTCCCTGCATTTTGTTCAAGGCTACAGAAATAGGCTTCAGGGTACTCAGTATTTGTTTAACATTTCTCTTAAGCCCAATGTTGAGAACTTTGGCTGTGACAGTGCCATCTATTTTTTCATGATTTTGTTCACAGTCATCAGATTAAAGAAGAACAGGAGTACTTGTGGCACCTTAGAGACTAACAAATTTATTAGAGCATAAGCTTTCGTGGACTACAGCCCACTTCTTCGGATGCATATAGAATGGAACATATATATGCATATGCTCTAATAAAAAGCTTATGCTCTAATAAATTTGTTAGTCTCTAAGGTGCCACAAGTACTCCTGTTCTTCTTTTTGCGGATACAGACTAACACGGCTGCTACTCTGGAACCAGTCATCAGATTAGGTCAGTTCTTGATATAATGCTCAAAACAGTCCACTACTGAGTTCCATTGCACATCTTGTGGGAGAGTTAGCTTGGATCCTCCCACTTTTTTCAGAGCAGCTGCTGCAAAGTGTTACGGAAGTATTTTGCAATTTCAACAAACATTAGCCTTTATTTCTGGAACGCTGAAGTCTTTGGCTAGGAGGTGCATCAAATGAGCACTGCAACCATAAGTGTGCCCTTGTCGCCAAGAAGGGTAATGGCATTTTGGGCTGTATAAGAAGGGGCATTCCCAGCAGATCGAGGGACGTGATCATTCCCCTCCATTCAACATTAGCGAGCCTTCATCTGGAGTTCTGTATCCAGTTTTCACTTTCAAGGTGAAATTGTAAAAGGAAGATCTGCCTATTTCAGCTATTTGTTTTTATCACAACTACATCTAAAATGATAGTATCATAGAGTAACAACTATTTTTTTTGTTCAAACATGAGAATTCAAGAATAGTCCAGAAGGAAGACACATAGTCCTTAAGAAAGAAGTATGGGGGAAAAATTTTTTTTTACCAACCTGAAGGTCCTGCATGTTCAAACATGTTCCTTTCATCATCTTCAATGCAGCTTCCTCCTGAGAAGGAACACTTCTCATGATGTTGTTTCATTTGGGCAAGCAGGCCTTGCATTTTTGTTGTACTGTTTGCATTTTGCACGCATGCCTGTCTTACACACAGGTAGAGGACCTTCATTAAAATAGTCCCAAACTGGGTCTCTCTTACAGCCTGCTGCCATTATGTGTCTTCCCTTTTAGTGACAGAATGATATGGTAGATCTCAAATCAATGAAGGCTACACTCAGAAAGACCTCAAGACTTCTGGAATATGCTGCTCAAATAGTTTCACTTTTGTTTCTACAGCCTATCCCTCCCTTCTCACATTTATCTCCAGACTTCGTCTTGTCCAGATCTATTCTGCCCCAATCAATCTTCTATTCATTGTGTGATGTTGCACTCTATGATTTTATAAAAATATGCTAATGAGTGCAAATATAATGTAACTGGAATATGCTTCATGCAAAAGGTATCTTAAGGTATAATTACAAAGCTTATAATCTACTGAGTGTGGTCATCCAAGAATGATACATTTATACAGATAGGATCTGAAACTAAAAATTCGAAATATAATTCTGAGGTCCTATTGTAGTTATGCAAAGTGTGGGCCATTAATGGTGGCTTGGAATCTTGATGACTCCCATTAACCAGGACAATTGGTTGTACATGGCTATTTACTTGTAAGTCTTCCTGTATACCTGTGTCCTGGCAAGTGGACAATGAAGTCTTACAGTGATATGTCACCTGAACTGGAATCCATCTTTAACCTGGTGCTTTTCCATTTAGAAGGAGGGGTGGGAACCCAGAGAGGGACAAAGGATTCCCGCCTTGTGCAAAAGATATATAAGGGGGTGGAACAGAATAATGGGGGCTGCAGTCATGAGAAATCACCTCGCTACTGGAACAAGAACTGTACCAGCGGAGAGGATTGGGCCCAAACTAGGAAGGTGTCCAGTCTGTGATAGAAGCTTATTGAAACATCTCTGAGGGCGAGATTTTATCTGTATTCAGTTTTCTTACTGTATTAGGCTTAGACTTGTGTGTTTTATTTTATTTTGCTTGGTAATTCACTTTGTTCTGTCTGTTATTACTTGGAATCACTTAATTCACTTTTTACTTATTAATTAACCCAGAGTAAGTATTAATACCTAGGGGGGAGGGATGGGGTAAACCGCTGTGCATATATCTCTATCAGTGTTACAGAGGGCGAACAGTTTATGAGTTTATCCTGTATAACCTTTATACAGAGTAAAAACAGATTTATTTGGGGTTTAGACCCCATTGGGAGTTGGGTATCTGAGTGCTGGAGACAGGAGCACTTCTTAAGCTGTTTTTAGTTAAGCCTGCAGCTTGTGGGGGACGTGGTTCAGACTTGGATCTGTGTTTGCAGCAGGCAAGCGTGTCTGGCTCAAACAAGGCAAGGTACTGCAATACCAAGCTGGCAGGGAAAACGGGCTCAGAGGTAGTCTCAGCACATCAGGTGGCAGTCCCAAGGGGGTTTCTGTGACCCAACCCATCACACATTGAACTTTTTGAAACTTTGCACTTTTAGAGAGAGGTAAGGGATTGACACGGTGTACACAAGTTTGCAGAGAGACAATATGGTTAAGGTCTGTTATTTCTCACCTCTATATATTTATCTAAAAACATTTTTGCTGTTAACAAGCATGTTATCTCTGGAGACACAAATCCACAGTTTAAGAACAGCAAAACTAAGCATCTCTGATGGTATCTTCTAGACTGAACACTAAGTCCCACAGGGTAGATAGAAAGATTAACCTAAATAAGCTATACAGAAGCCCCTGGAACCCCATAAGATTGGGTCCCTGATCCATGAACTATTGGAACTCATTTACAAAACTTTTCTTAAACATTACATGAATATATTGTCTCATCCTATATATAGAATTAGACTTTATAATCTTTATTCCATGATGAGATATCTTTGAGCTATAATGTATCTTAATTAAAACCATCTTTAGATAGGTTTTTTCCTCTCAAAAAAGCATTTTATCAAAAAAATCCAATTAAAAACAATTAATTTTTATCCACCCTGGTTGTAAGACTAAGACGATGACGACGACAACAGAAGAGGTTACATCGAGAGGAAAATATGACGCAACAGTGCCTATAGAATCTAATGAAGCAGTAAGAAAGATGACAGGCTAATAAAAGGGGGCTTAATGTTCAATAGCAACCATGGGGTTAGAAGTATAAGGAATCCACTCTGCTAGTACAACTGTTCCTATAAAATCTGTAAAGATTTTGAAAGACAGAACTATAATCCTTACACATATTTGGCACTTTTCCTACATAGCTCCCAGAGCACTTTAACAGTAAACGGGAGTAAGCATGTATACAGGCCAAAAGTTGCCAACATGCATCAGCAGTCTGATTTTCAGAGATGAAAGTATACAGAATTCAAACAGATTTCAGTGAGATCCCAGGGTGCTGAAGACCTCATTAAATGAGGCAATTCATTTAAATATCAAAAATTCAGATTTAGGCTCCTAACTTTATGCACCCAAGTTTGGAAGTTTCAGACACAGGGTACTGGTAACTTTGGTTCCCAACCACAACTAAATATAATGATCACTAAGAAGTCTACTAGCCCTGTAATACCAAGGTACGGTAATTTGGGGAGCTCTTACAGACAACAGGTACCAGTGTTCTATTTAGGCTTTCAAAAAAAATACCAGGTCTGCTGCTCACCCAACAAACTTTCAACAGCTGAACTGCTGTCTATCTAGTTACTATTTCAACAGCCTGCAAAAAATGTCTTTTCCTCTAATGGAAAAGACAAGGAGGTTCTACATTGCTTTTTTAAGTTTTTGCAAATTCTAGGAATTTGCACTTGGTGATTAAGATAGCAGAAAGAAACCATACAGGAAGCAGAGATGCAACAATACATCAGCTGTTTGATTAATAGGTTTTCATAGATTCGAAGGCCAGATGAGACCATTACGATCATCTATTCTGACCTATGTAACAGGCCAGAGAATTTCCCCAAAATTGTTTCTACAAAAACATCCCATTTTGATTAAAAAATTGTCTGTGGTGGAGTATCCACCATTACCCTTGGTAAATTGTTCCAATGGTTAGTTACCTTCACTGTAAAAAATGTAGGCCTTATTTCCAGTCTGAATTCTAGCCATCGGATCGTTTTAGACCTCTCTCTGCTAGACTGAAAAGCCCATAGTTAGTAGGTACTTACAGACTATAATCAAGTCAACCTTTAACCTTCTCTTTGAATTCCCTGCATATTACACTATCAGGCATGTTTTCTAATCCTTTAATCATTCTCCTGACTCTTATCTGAACCATCTCTAATTTATCAACATACTTCTTGAATTGTGGGCACCAGAAATGGCCACAGCATTCCAGCAGTCACACCAGTGCTAAATCCAGAGACAAAACACCGTCTCGATTCCTATACAACATCCCCCATGCATGCATTTGAGGATTGCAGTAGCTCTTTTGGCCACAGCACCACACTGGGAATTCATAGAATATCAGGGTTGGAAAGGACCTCCGGAGGACATCTAGTCCAACCCCCTGCTCAAAGCAGGACCAATCCCCAGACAGATTTTTGCCCCAGATCCCTAAATGGCCCCCTCAAGGATTGAACTCACAACCCTGGGTTTAGCAGGCCAATGCTCAAACCACTGAGTTATCCCTCCCCCCATCATGTTTAGCTGATTATCCACCACCGCCCCAAATCTTTTTCAGAGTCCCCCATCCTGTATGTAAGGCCTACGTTCTTTGTTCTGAGATTTACACATTTACATTTAGCCACATTAAAATGCATATTGTTTCCTTGCATCCTGGTTGCCAAGTGATCCAAACTGCTCTGTAGGAGTGACCTATCCTCTTCATTATTTACCACTCCCCCAATTTGGGTATCAGCTGCAACTTTATTAGTGATAGTATGTTTTCTTCTAGGTCACTGACAACGTTAAATAGCATATGGCCACAAACAGATCCCTGCAGGACCCTACTGGAAACAGTCTGATGATGATTCCCCATTTACAATTCTTGTTCTTCTTCCATATGGTGATAGTGGAACAGTGAAAACAATGGCGTGACTACAGTTGGATCTTAAGGTCTTTTATCCAGTCCAGAGCAGAGGGATTAGCCATGTGAATGGCTGTGACACCTCCAAGATGACCACGTGATTATTGGAAGAATCACAGACCGTTTTTGCATCACACCACAGTCACAGTTTGACGATTCTCCCACTTTCCATCTATGGAGTAAATGTGCACATCTTCCATATCAGTTGCGAATATGGTTTAGAGCTGTCCATACACACAGTGGGGAGGGGAAGCCTGGCACTTGCATGGTTGGGTCGATTAGATTTTTGTTTGGCATGTCTGAAGCCTGAGTGGCTGCCAACATCTTCTGCAAACATCTTCCATAAGGAGGGCTGTGGCATGAGATCAGAAGGGTTTTCTTGACTTTAGTCAGTGGCGAGGGGGTGTTCTAGATCATGGTGAAGCGGTAGTGTGGTATTTGCCATGATCTTTATGTACTCCCTAACTGTTGCAGCATCTTGTTCGATGGTTGCTCATGCAATGTTAGCCAATACCAATAGCCATGGAAGTGGCACTGGTGTGAGGAGGCAGTTAACTATGCGAAGAGTGCTGTTAATTTCAGTGTCCACTAAAATGGTGTGCGAGCTTCCGCTCCAAACTGGGGCATAGTGTGGAATGGACCATTGCTAGTGTCGATATTTGGAGCGCGCGGGCATCACTTCCCCAAGACATTCCTGCAAGCTTCTGTAGGATGTTGACCCTGGCCTTTGTTTGACTTTTGGTTTGTTCAAGGTGGCGACAGAAGCTGAGCATGCAGTCCAGGGTTATCCCCAGGTACCAGATTATGATTGTGCATTGTGACACCAACAGAACTCCATTGGCCATCAACTACAGTCCTCAGCTTAAGCCTCTCCAACGCATCATCAGTGATCCACAATCCATCCTGGACAATGATCCCTCACTTTCACAGACCTTGGGAGGCAGACCTGTCCTCGCCCACAGACAACCCGCCAACCTTAAGCATATTCTCACCAGCAACCATGCACCGCACCATAACAACTCTAACTCAGGAACCAACCCATGCAACAAACCTCAATGCCAACTCTGCCCACATATCTACACCAGCAACACCATCACAGGACCTAACCAGATCAGCTACAATATCACTGGCTCATTCACCTGCACGTCCACCAATGTTATATATGCCATCATGTACCAGCAATGCCCCTCTGCTATGTACATTGGCCAAACTGGATAGTCACTATGCAAGAGGATAAATGGACACAAGTCAGATATCAGGAATGGCAATATACAAAAACCTGTAGAACACTTCAACCTCCCTGGCCACACAATAGCAGATGTAAAGGTAGCCATCTTACAGCAAAAAAAACTTCAAGACCAGACTCCAAAGAGAAACTGCTGAGCTCCAGTTCAATTGCAAATTTGACACCATCAGATCACGATTAAACAAAGACTGTGAAAGGCTATCCAACTACAGAAGCAGTTTCTCCTCCCTTGGTGTTCACACCTCAAGTGCTAGCAGAGCACCTCACCCTCCCTGATTGAACTAACCTCGTTATCTCCATACTGATTTATACCTGCCTCTGGAAATTTCCATTACTTGCATCTGAAAAAGTGAGGTTCTTACCCACGAAAGCTTATGCTCCCAATACTTCTGTTAGTTTTAAAAGGTGCCACAGGACCCTCTGTTGCTTTTTACAGATTCAGACTAACACGGCTACCCCTCTGATACTTGACAGAAAATGATGTTTAACGTCTTCTTGGCCTGGGTATTATTCAAATGGAAAGCTCTTTCAAGGCAGAGGAGTGAAAGCTAAATGCCACAAGTAGGTTTCTGGTGTTTTTAGGTCTCATTCTAGAACAGGCGCTCTCAAGCTTCATTGCACTGCGACCCCCTTCTGAGAACAAAAATTACTACATGACCCCAGGATGGGGGACCAAAGCCTGAGCCCGCCCAAGTCCCACTGGCCCTGGTGGGGGGCCAGGGCCAAAGGCAAAGCCTGAGCCCCACCACCTCGGTGGGGAAGGGGTCAAAACCAAAGCGCCAGGAGGCATGCAACCCGAGCCCCTGAGGCCTGAATCCCGAGCCACAGTTTGAGAACCATTGTTCTAGAACATTTTGAGACCTATCAGTTAGTCAGTTTTTAATCCATTTCATGTGTGCCATGTTAATTTTATATTGTTCTAGTTTTGTTTTGTTTTTTTAATTGGAATTTCATGTGATTAACGAGTCAAACATCTTACAGAAATCTGTCATGTCAACACTATTACCTTTAACAACCAAACTCATAATCTACTCAAAAAAAGATAAGTTAGTTTGACAGGCTCTATTTTACATAAACCCATGTTGATTTGTATAACCCTTTTTAAACTCTTGATTAATCAACTCCCATATTAGCTGCTTCATTACCTTGCCAGGGATCTATATCAGACTGACAAGCCTATAATTACCCAGGTCAGCCCACTTGCCCTTTCTAAAAATTTGCACATTAGCCTTCTTCCAGTCTTCTGGAACTTCCCCAGTCCTCCAAGACTTACTGCAAACTAGCATTAACAGTCCAGTAAGCTCCTCACGCAGCTCTTTTAAAAATCTTGGATGCAAGTTATCTGGAACTGCTGATTCAAAAATGTCCAACTTTAACAGCTTCTGTTTAACATCCCCCAGAGATGCAAGTGGAAGGCAAATAATGTTATCATAATCTGCCTCCCCCCTTTCCCCAAATGCAGAACAGAATATTTAACACTTCTGGCTTTTCTGAATTATTAATTCAGCATTTCCACTTAGTAATGGACCAGTACCATTGTTAGGATTCTTTTTGTTCCTAATACATTTTAAAAATCTTATTGTCCTTAACTCTGCTGGACAGATTCCTCATGCCCTTTGCTTTCCTTAATTTTCTAACATTCCTAGCATGTAATTGCTCAGGACTTTATTCTGTTCTCACACTATAAATGTGATCATGTCATAATCACCTGTATTTAAGTTATCATTAATTTTTAGTTCTTTCATCAGTTCCTCTTTATCTGTCAAGACCATGTACAATAGGACATACTATACAGTATTATGGTAGTTGATGTTTAAAGTATATCAGTAAGGACAACACTTAAAAGACTTTAATCAGTACTTCTGACCCCCAGAGACTAGGAATGTTGTGGACCATGTCCAAAATGCACATCAAGGAGCAATACATATAAAAAATTGTTACAAATGCATAAATGTAAGAGCATCAGATCCTTTCCTTACGTAGTTCTGATAAAACCAGAGTGATCTATTTCTATGGCAACCAAAAACAGAGAGCTGTCTAGAGCAGCCTAACACTGTATGATAAAGCAACGTTTAAGCCATTTATGGTCAACCAGAATAATTTTATTATTTGTTCTCATCCTCTAAAAATGAGAGAGAAAAAGCCAAACTTAACAAGAGGAATTTCTAAAAATAGACCAATTAGGACTTTCAATTAATGTTTGTGAGGAAGTGCTGCATGTTATTACTTTTACTGGCACCTTAATTCAACACTCTACTTATTTTGAAAGTGTAAAGCAAATTCTTAGTATTAATGCTAACATGAAGCACTGGCTGTAGCAAACCAGTGACGACAATAAAGCAGAGCAGAAGTAAGCCTTTCTGACAGCTACCACTCCATATTTAATTTTGCAAACAATTTCTTCAGACAAAGGTGGATCAATAAAGTTAGAACCTTCAGACTTTTATGGACCCTGGTCCAGAACTGGTATTTGACAAGGGTTATTGGGTCTTTCCAGAGATCAGACCTTGAAGTCACATTCAGGATAACTTATTTTTTCCCCTTCTACTGCCATTACACTTAAGTTTAACACGACTTTAGCAACTGATGTATCAAAACTACTGAGGGTTCATCTACACAGCAATGTAAGCCAAGGCTTGAGCCTTGGCTCAAGCCTAACCTCCCTGTAGTAGGAAGGGAGCTTAAGACATAAGCCCTTGTATCATAGGCCTGGTATAAGGCAGGACCTGCTCTCAGACTCTGGTGAGAACAGGGCTGATATTACAAAAATACACATTCCTAAGAAGTGCTAAGCACAGAGTACTCATGCATACACATCCCGATGTCAAGTGGTACCAGAACATCCCGATATCAAGGATGTTACAAAAACATTCCCCAAGGATAACAGGAGCACACTGATCCCTCCTAAAAGATAACGTTAGGAGAACAATACGTAACTTGTTTATATCAGGGTATAAAGATGTATCTCAGAGGGAGTATCTTGATCCAGCCTAGGAGGGAATGGAAAGTCCTGCCATTCACTGAGCTGTGTCCATTGTCATGAGCATACTTGTCTTACTATCCTCGTAGAGTCTGTCAGGTACTATTACTGTCCTTTGTCAACAATAAACCTGGCCTGGTGCGTTCATACCTTAATGGATCTTGTGGTCATTGGGTGGTTTGCTCGAGGTCTGGTGTGCCAGCTGTCTGCGCAACTCAAGAGGGACTCGCCTGCGGAGCCAGGGCTGGGAGCTGAGGCCGCCCAAGCTGGTAGGAGGCGGCTTGGGCTGAGTAGGGGCTGGTGCGGGTGATGACCTGGCACCTCCCAGCCTCCAATAACTGGATTTTGGGTGTCCAGTCATTAGATCTGACTGGACTTTCTGGTCGAAAACCAGGCACCTGGTTACCTTAGTAGGGCTTGAACCTAGGGTCCCAGGACTCGATAGGGCTAGAGGATCCATGCCCGTGTTAAGCTGGGACTTAGATAGACGTGGCCCTAGCTTGACTTGAGCCTGGAAGTCTTCTGTCTGTATCCCAGAGTTCCTTGGGGCAACTTCCTTAGTCCTCTCTATGCCGACAATCTGTGGTGCAGTCTATTTCACTCTATTGCCAAGGTAAGCAACACCTCCATCTGCAAACGGCAGCAGCTCAGATCAGGGTTAATCAATTGTCTGCTGAACACTGGTCTGCAAGCACACTATCAGAAAGCCTGCAGGGTTTTCAATGGAGACCAATCAGAAGCAGCTTTTTGCAAAGAGAACTGCTTCCTGGTCAAAAGAGCAGATGCACGCTGCTCAGGTGTGCCCCAGCACCCAGCTGCCCTGCAGGGAGGGAGAGCAGCAGAGCGCCCAGTTCAGCACAGCCTGGGAAGGGATGATCCCTAACACCCCAGCCACTTCGTCGCTGCTCCGTCTCTCCCCCTATCCTCCGGGGCAGCCTGTGCAGGGGCCCCTGGGATGTATGCACAGTCAGGGCAGCAAGTGGGAGCCAGCACCCCAAAAAAAACTCCCCTCAGCCTCCTGCGGCAGTGGTTCCAGATGCTCCTCGCTGCTGGGCAGAGCTTGCTTGGAGCAGGGAACAAAGCCAATAGGCAGAAGGTAGTTCCTAGCTGCCAAGATTTTGGGGGTCATCCTTCCCTCATCCCAGCCACACTGAGCCGGGAGCTCTGCTGCTCCCCCTCCCTGCAGGGCAGCCACTTGGTCCTGCTCTGCTCTCTGGCCCTTGCTCCTGGGCCCCCCTGCCCTCTTTGGGGCTGCATGTGCATGGGCGCCCAGGCTGTGTGCACCGTGAGGACAATGAGTGGGAGCCAGCCCCAAAACTTCCCCACAACCTCCCAGAGATCCCTTATGCCTACCTCCTGGGGTGCGGCAGGGGCAGAGCTAAGGGATCCCAGGGGGTGCTGGAGCACACTGTACACCACGCTCTGGGGATGCACTTCACTGCTCTGCAGCTGGCGGCAGCCAGGCTAGCACATGTGTGCGCGTGCGCGCGCTTTTCCTCAAAAACCTGCATTTTTATGTCAAACTTCAAAACAGACAAAAATAACTTAAAAAAAAAAAACCCCAAGCAGCCAAACACACCTTCATTGAACGTTCCATTTTAAAAATTAAGAACTGCAGAGCTTAATTTTAATAGTTTGACAGCCCTGGAGACTGATGTCCCCATTATCCTCAAAACAGGTGCACGTGGGCATTTTCATGCCAATGTGACTCAGCACAATTGTCAGATTAGATGGTAGTTCAGTATAAAGCTTTCTACTGGGACAGCTATCAAAGGAGCTCGTTATGCAGTGTGTGTCCTCCTTATGGGCACCTGAGTCTTATCAGTAGCACCATCACAGTTAGGAAAGAGGGTGGATAATAGAATTTTCCCACAGTGCAAAACATTTGTAGGACTAGAGCAAAATGTTTTCAAACTGTGGGCCGTGGTCTGCGGAGGAACATTCAGAAGGCCAGAGCTTGGGGAGGGAGCTTCCGCTTCCGACTGACCTGTTTCTGTCTGGGTTGGGGAGCACAACCAAAAATTTTAACTCAAATGGGGGATCTCAGCTCATAAAGTTTGAAAACCACTCTGCTAGAATGTTGACTCTGGGGGTGGGGGATGGCACTAGGCACTCTGGAATAGGGTTACTTTGATTCAGGTCTGTGCATTGCAGTGTGGATGCCAGAACACTGGGTTTGAGAATGGGTCAGAAAATCCTTAACCTAGGGTTAAAATGCAGTGTAGACACTCAAGCCCAGGGTTCCCTGACACAGGTCAGCTGACTTGAGTACCACTAACCCGAGGCTTACATTGCTGTGTAGATATATCCTGAGGTGGTGAATAATGTTCACACCATCTGAGACCTACCCTTTCAAGCTGCTTTCAAATACAGTAGGATACAGAAACTTTCAAATTATGTCATAATTGAACCATGGGGATTGGGGAGAGAATCAAGACTGTAGTCAGCATGACAAGATTTTAAATTGAAAAGGTGGGTCAGAGAATATATTTTATTGGACCAACTTCTTTGGGGGAGAGAGACAAGCTTTCACACTACACAGAGCTCTTCTTTAGGTCTGGGAAACTTAAAAGTGTCCCAGATAAATACAAGGTGGAACAGATTGTTTTACGTAAGTAGTTAACACATTTCAAGGGACCATTCCAGGAGAAGTGGTTGGTTAACACCGCTCCAGTCACAAGGAAGGGAAGGGAGAGGGAGAAGTCACTGGGGAGGCGGGGTGTTAGTGGGTTGTTGTAATAAGCCAAAAATCCAGTGTCGCTATTCAGTTCAGGATTTTTAGCGTCTAGCAAAAAGTTATGAATTTAAGCTCGCAGGCTTGTCTTTTGAAAGTGCTGTGCAGGTTAGGTTTCCTTTGGGGATGAGGACTGATAAAGCAATCATTCTATATGTGACCTATTAAGTGTTCACCCACAGGGGACAGCGTGTTTTTGCCTTTTATCATTTTCCAATGTGAATTCATTTGAGAGCGTAATGATTGCCCCAATAGCAACTATACGGGAGAAACCAGATATTTAGTGCACTGGATGAGGTATATCACATGTTGTGATAGGCACATGTTGGACCCATGGATTTTGAAAGGTGTCTTGTGGCGGTGTTGATCATTGTAGCAGTGGAGATATGTCCGCAAGTTTCGCATCTGTTGTTCTGGCAGGGTGTATCCTGGTCTATGGGGAGCTTGCTTCGGATGAGCTTAGAAGGTTGGGGGTGTGTTCTGAAGGCCAGAAGAGGGGGGTTCAGGAAAGATTCCTTTCAGGATGGAGTCCCCCCATCAAATATGGGTTGTAATTATTTGATGATGCCTCATATGAGTTTCAGTGTGGAGTGGCAGGTGACAACTGGGGGTGTTCAGTGAGAGGGAGTTTTATTTCTGTATTGAAGCAGGTTCTCAGTGGCCCATTCCATGATGCGATCTACTTCTCTGGTGAAGTGTCCTTTTTTGGTGAAGGAAGTTTTGAGCGTGTTAAGGTGTATATCCTAGACCTAGCAGAGAACATGCTTTGAGGAGAATCTGAGCTCCTGGCTGTAGATAACAGATTTCTTGGTGTGTTTGGGGTGGTTACTGGATCTATGAAAGTAGGTATGGTGATCCATGAGGTTTTTGTATATAGTTTTCTGTAAAGTTCCATTGTTGAAGCGGATTGTGGTGTCCAGGAAGTTGATGCTGATGTGGGAGTGTTCCCAGAGTTTAATGGATGGGGTGGGGGGTGTTAATGGGTCACTTCACCTTGAATGATCCCTTGAAATGTGTTAGTCACTTATGCTAAACAATCTTTTTCACCTTGTAGTTAGCTGTGACATTCTAAGGGCAAGTCTACACTGGCAAAGTTACAGTGCCACTCAGAGTGCAGAAGAGAAACTGCTATTGTATGTTCACACTGACAGCTGCCTGCGCAATAGAGTGTACACATTTGCAGCACTCGCAGCAGTATTCGGAGCAGTGCACTCTGGGGTAGCTATCCCACAGAGCACCTCTTTCTCTTTTGCCGCTAAGACTTGGGGAAGGTGGTGGTGGTGGGGGCTGGGGGGACGACAACTGTCGCAGGGCATCCTGGGTCCTGTCCCAATTCCCTGTGATGCATTGCTTCACATCCCAGCAATCCCTGTTCTTCCATCTGCATTTGGCGCCATCTTTCAACTTGTTTGTACTGCACGCCCTGCCTCTTTCAGGCAGCAGGAATGGATCCCGAACTGCTGACCAGTATGCTTCTCGCTCTCATCAACACGTCACAAGTGGCAGTGGAGTTATTCCTTAAACTACAAAGGCAAGAGGTGTGTGGCATTGATCTCGCCACACGTAGTAGCGATGACACGAGATTGCTTGTGGCACTCAGAGGTGCTGATCACAGTGGAACACCACTTTTGGGCTCAGGAAACAGGCACTGAGAGGTGGGAATCACATCGTGATGCACGTCTGGGATGACGAGCAGTGGCTGCAGAACTTTGGAGCGTGTCCATTTGGCACTCCACAACGTTTAAGAGCCACTCCATGGCTTCTTTCTGGTGTGCTGTGTTCTCCTTTCGGTCCTTCTTCTTGCTGTCCTGCCACTCTTTCAATTCCTGCTTCTCAGCGACAGAGTGCATCATAACCTCACGGAGAAAGTCCTCCTTAGTTCTTCTTGGCCGCTTTCTAATCCTGCGCAGCCGTTCTGCCGCCAATAACAGAGGGAGACCGAGCTCCCAAGGTCATCTCTGTGAAGTTTAAATGCAACATTTTACAAAAGCATTATTGTTTGCAACACAGACACTGATTCAGTGCTTTAAAATACAGCCAGTACTGACATACCTGTCACTAACTGGCTGACCCCACGCAAGCACACATGAGCCACAAGACCCACAAAATAAGTAGCCGCAGAGGGAGGGTAAATCACTCTTCCTGGACCCTGCTGTACACTGGGCGTGTGGCTCTTGGGGACAGCCAGCACTGTAGGGGGGCCTGATGATCATTCCTGTCCCCACACTTTCCATAGAAAGTGATCATTATGGAAGATATCTCACTGCTGAGGGTGAGTAGGGAATCAAGGGAGGGTCTTCTCCAAGTCTGTGGCTTCCGCCCTGGCCCCTATGCAGCTTATCTGTGTGCAGCAATGGCGCTCCCACCCCCGCCCCGTGATAGCAAAGTGGCACGGAAAAGTTACCATTAATGGGAGAAGAAACAAAGCAGCTCTGCCAAGGAACCTGCGGCAGCGGATTGCCCAGTATCTCCACGAGAATTTCCTGGAAATCTCAGACAGATTCCCGTGAAGTGAGGGAGTCTATCAACAGCCTGTTCCGCTGCTCAGACTAGGTATGTGATGGGAGACAAGCCTGCTTTCTGCAACACTCCTGCCCCCAATAACTCACTTTAGCAATTCCCAAAATCAGATCCACTTATGAGGGGCCTCCTTTCCTGTTTGTGCTTCGCCAAGATCTGACTGCTGTGACTGGCTAGACTCCTCCAGGGCAGAAAAGAGCTCCTGGCTGCATGCATCTCTGGCCTCCGATTCATCCTCTGCCTCTGGGTCCCTCTCCCCCTCTTCGTCCAAGATTTCCTCCTCCTGGCTCGGTCCACTCTCAACTGGCATGCGAGCCAATGAAAATTCCATAGGGGCCTTCACAGTGGAGGTGGGGTTGCCACTGAGTATCGCATCCAACTCTTTGTAGAGCCAGCAGCTCATGGGCACAGCACTGGAGTGGTGGTTTGCCTCCCGCACCTTGTGGTAAGCGTTCCGCAGCTCAAACACTTCAATGTGTTCCGGTCATGGCCCCTTCCTATCACGTATCATGAAATCTGTCCATAGGTATTATAATTCCTATGGCTGGAGCGCAGCTGGGACTGAACAGCCTCCTCTTCCCAAATGCTGGTGCGTGGAGCAGGCATGGCCACCTGGAAAGATGCACTAAGACAATTGCACGCATGACCGAGCAAACAGGAAGGAGACTTTCAAATTTGCAAAGGAATGTACAGGGTGGGGATGACAGTTGGTCATGGCAGGGCAGGGCAGTAGAGTTCAAACTGATGACTAGAGAGGTGAGAACAGGCATTGTGGGACACCTCCTAGAGGCCAATCGCAGTGCTGTAATTGCCACGGTGTCTACACTGGCACCGCAGTGCTGTAGTCCTGGTGCAGAAAGCTGTACGCCTCTCGTTGGGTGGTTTTTTTCGAGCGCTACAACTGTGCAGTTTCAACGCATTAAGTGGCTTGGCAGTGTGTACACCTCAGGAGTTACAGCATAGAAAACTGTTTTACTATGCAGAAACTTGCCAGTATAGACAAGGCCTAAGTTTCCCAATTCCCATACCTGAAGAAGAGCTCCGTGTAGCTTGAAAGCTTGTCTGTCTCACCAACAGAAGTTGGCCCAGTAAAAGATATTATCTCACCCACCTTATCTCTCTAACATCCTGGGACTGACATGGTTCTAACACTGTACACAAGATTTTGAACTGTCATATCTCAATCTCCCAGAGCTAGAAGAGAATGCATTACATATCACATGTACTTGTCAGCTGGAATGCAGTGATTTCTAGTCATGTCAGATTCCAAATTACTGGACTTTATCACTGGTCCATCGATCTAGCAGGTCTTTTAAAACTGATGAGGACAAAACAGAGCAAGACGCAGAGCAGTGCAGTTTCAGTCCCCAATTTTGCTTTCACATATTATACCACCCCTTAAAAAAAGTCATCTCCTCTATTCCCTTCCTAACATTTGGCTTCACTACACCTTGCCCACATCAACTAGTGATAATCATGATATTGCCTATGTTTTTAGCTACAAAAGACTTTAGTAACAATGATCATTAGTTCAGGAAAAAGCATGACACCAGCAATTCAATCTCTCTTAAAACTCCACTGCTTCTTGGGGTTCCTCAAAGAATTCATCATTGACCAAAATATCTCCAAGGCTAAGACTCACTTATTCTTTATGCAATGTCTTGGCACACCAGCAATGTCATAGATCAGCCCACTGTGGCAAGGTGTACACCTGAAAACTGCAAATTGAAATCCAGTAATAAGGAGTCTACTCTGGAAAAAAAAAAAAATTCTTGAAGTGCATCTAATTAATGATTCATGACACCATACATGACCTGTGACAGATCAGACTAGATAATCTGATGATCCCTTCTGGCCTTAAACTCTATGAAACTAAACACGTCCTGAAGGTTTTGCAGAGACGATTCTTTGAAGGGAAATCCTGTGCGTGTACAGGTCCCTTTAGAACAGTGGTCACCAACTGGTCGATTGTGATCAACTGGTCGATCCTGGAGACTCTCCGGACTAAGGCAGGCTCCCTGCCTGCCCTGGCCCCACACCACTCACAAAAGCAGCTAGCACAGCCCAGGGGGAGGCAGGGGTCTCCGCATGCTGCTCCTGCCTGCAAGCACTGCCCCCGCAGCTCCCATTGCTCAGGAATGGGGAACTGCAGCCAATGGGAGCTACAGGGGCGGTGCCTGCAGAGACGGGAAGCATGTGGAGCCATGACCCCCCCCCCCCAGGGGCAGCAGGGGTGGGTTGGCTCCTTCTGGGAGTGGCATAGGAGCCTGCCTTAGCCCTGCTGCGCCGCCAACTGGGAGCTGCCGGAGGTCACTGCTGGCCAGAAGGAGCCTGCACCCCAGCCCTGAGCTCCCTCCCAGAACCTGCACCCCATACCCCCTGCTTCAGGCTCAGCCCTGAGCCCGCTCCCACACTCCAAACCCCTTGGCCCCGAACCCCTGCCCCAGACTGGTGAAAGTGAGTGAGCGATGGAGAGAGGGGAGGTGGGGCTTCAGGGAACGGGCAGGGTTGCACTTAAATTCAAAAAGTGATAGTGTGTGTAAAAAGGTTGGAGACCACTGCTTTAGAAAAACAAAGAACAGGGGCATCACGTTGAGCAATGGAAACTCTTATTTATATACCTGTGCTAAGCAAGACAGCCTGTGCCACCATAATTACTTGTAACGGATCTGGAACAGTGCTTGATTCTGCTGCGCAATACACTAAATGTAACCCTAAGCATATCCTAAATGAGAAATTGATAGTGTGATTTTTTTTAAGTCAAGATAATGAAAAATCTAATTTTTTTTTATTATTTTGCTCCTGCTGCTGTTTTCATGCCCTCACCACAGGACTGTGCATACATGGCTATAAGTGTGATTGTGGACACCTACCAATTCTAGTATTCCTACAAACCAAACTACAATGCACTCAATGAAGAGTGACCCCAACAGCTATACATTTTGATGAATCAAAAGAAGTTACATTAGTTCAGGCCTGTGCACACACTATCACAAGACAGTCCATTAGCTCCCACATAGTAAAGCAATGAGCACATTAGAAATACCTAAGAAAAAAGGGACTACTAGACAGCTTCCAGTTTAGCTTACACTGCCAAGTGAGTGAAACATGGCCCAAAACCCCACAATCTGCTGGTGAATGGGCAGCTCAGTCCTTTGGAGGCGAGGGCATGTAAAACATCACTAAGGAAGATTCTGTACAGGTATATTTTTAGTAGAAGTCAGGGACAGGTCACAGGCAATGAACAAAAAATTGACGGAAACCTGCAACTTGTTCCTGTCTTTTATTAAAAACACACAGGGGTGTGGGTGTGTGACACAAAGAGAGCACTGCTGGGGCTTGCAGCTGCTCCAGCCCTGCTGGCAGCTCCAGTGGCTGGTGGCCGAGGGCTGGCCGCTGGTCCACTGTTCCGGCAGCCACACAGCTGACAGCAGCTCCAGCCCTGCCCCAGAAAAAGGCACGGAATTCGTGACTTCATTGTATCTTTAATCATCACCTTCTCCCCCACACAACCACCTCTCTTCACTCTCCATCTAGCCATCCTCTGTCCTGCCTCTACTTTCAGTAAGCTTTAGCCCCTCTCATGCTAAACTTGAGGAGCACAGGGACTGTGTAGGAGATTATAAGGTCTCAGCTAGGCAACACAGAGTTCCTATATGATTGTGACATCTCCAAAAAGGCCTAGAGAGCCACTCAGCCAGACTGACATACAAGTTCACATAGACACAGGTGACTCTAAATGAAGCCAGGCAGAATGTACTGGGGGTCCTTTCTTCTATGTAGAAAAAGCCACTGGACACACAACACAGATGCCTATGCTGGTATGAAACATCTTATTGATAAGCACTAGCTGACAAAGGTTAGGAAGTAGTGCTTTGCAAGTGTTCCCCTTCATCCAGTTACTATCATAGGGTGGCAATGTGATGACATTCATGAGGAAAGGAAGGACTGCTTGAAAAGCTTAATGGCAGCTTCCTGGGTAGGAATTTCCTTGACATGAACCACCACTTCCAAACCCTCGCCCCATTCATCTACAAAATAAATTAATGGAGATATCCCATCTCCTAGAACTGGAAGGGACCTTGAAAGGTCATCGAGTCCAGCCCCCTGCCTTCACTAGCAGGACCAAGTACTGATTTTGCCCCAGATCCCCAAGTGGCCCCCTCAAGGATTGAACTCACAATCCTGGGTTTAGCAAGCCAATGCTCAAACCACTGAGCTATCCCTCCCCCAAAATACAGAGAATGCTGTGAAGTGTTCCAGTTCATATCTCTACACGTAACTAGCATGCTGCTCTCATTCCTCTGCAGGAAAAGACAGGTTTCAGAGTAGCAGCCGTGTTAGTCTGTATCTGCAAAAAGAACAGGAGTACTTGTGGCACCTTAGAGAGTAAAATTTATTTGAGCATAAGCTTTCATGGGCTACAGCCCACTTCATCGGATGCATAGAATGAAACATATAGTAAAGGAGATATATATACACACACACACACACACACACACACACACACACACAGAGAACATGAAAAGGTGGGAGTTGCCCTACCAACTCTAAGGGGCTAATTAAGATGAGCAATTATCAGCGGGAGGAAAATAAAAACCCACACTTTTGTAGTGATAATCAAGATGACCCATTTCAGACAGTTTGACAAGGAGGTGTGAGGATACTTCATCATCTGGACCCATGGAAAAGAAGCCCTTGAGGAATTCCACGATTTCAACAATTTCCATCCCACCATAAACCTCAGCCTAGATCAATCCACACAAGCAGTCCATTTCCTGGACACTACTGTATTAATAAGTGATGGTCACATAAATACCACCCTATACCGGAAACCTGCTGACCGCTATACTTTCCTTCATGCCTCCATCTTCCATTCAGGACACACCACACGATCCATTGTCGACAGCCAAGCTCTAAGATACAACTGCATTTGCTCCAATCCCTCAGACAGAGACAAGCGCCTACAAGATCTCTATCAAGCATTCTTAAAACTACAATACTCAGCTGCTGAAGTGAAAAAACAGATTGACAGAGCCAGAAGAGTACCCAGAAGTCCCCTACTACAGGACAGGCCCAACAAAGAAAATAACAGAACGCCACTAGCCGTCACCTTCAGCCCCCAACTAAAACCTCTCCAGCGCATCAAAGATCTACAACCTATCCTGAAAGATGATCCCTCACTCACAGATCGTGGGAGACAGACCTGTCCTCGCTTACAGACAGCCCCCAACCTGAAGCAAATACTCACCAACAACCACACAACAAAAACACTAACCCAGGAACCTATACTTGCAACAAAGCCCGATGCCAACTCTGTCCACATATCTATTCAAGTGACATCATCATAGGACCTAATCACATCAGCCACACCATCAGGGGCTCGTTCACCTGCACATCTACCAATGTGATATATGCCATCATGTGCCAGCAATGCCCCTCTGCCATGTACATTGGACAAACCGGACAGTCTCTACGCAAAAGAATAAATGGACACAAATCTGACATCAGGAATCATAACATTCAAAAACCAGTAGGAGAACACTTCAACCTCTCTGGTCACTCAGTAACAGACTTAAAGGTGGCAATCTCGCAACAGAAAAGCTTCAAAAATGAGAAACTGCTGAACTTGAATTAATATGCAAACTATATACCATCAATTTAGGCTTGAATAGAGACTGGGAATGGCTGAGCTATTACACATATTGAATCTATTTCCCCATGTTAAGTATCCTCACACCTTCTTGTCTAACTGTCTGAAATGGGTCATCTTGATTATCACTACAAAAGTTCCTCCCCCCCCCGATAATTGCTCATCTTAATTAATTAGCCCCTTAGAGTTGGTAGGGCAACTCCCACCTTTTCATGGTGTGTGTGTGTGTGTGTGTGTGTATATATATATACACATACAACACACACACAGTTAGATCTATCTATATCTATCTCCTTACTATATGTTCCATTCTATGCATCCAATGAAGTCAGCTGTAGCCCACGAAAGCTTATGCTCAAATGAATTTGTTAGTCTCTAAGGTGCCACAAGTACTCCTTTTTTCCCCCTACAAAAAGAACAGTTCTCCCAGTCAGAATGCCTTATCAGAATTGGGATAAGAATGTCCACTTGGGCAGTTATACCAGTGTAACTATACCACTTTAAATTCACACCACTACCTGATCCCAGGATTACTTCCCCATGTAAACAAGTTCTAAGAAGAGGATGGGCCGCAACAGAAGGGCTGTGATTTCCCAGTGTTTGAAACTCACCAGGTTGAAGTGCTGATTGCCTAAGCCAATAGCTCCAAGAGGTGTGAACTCCCCCATCCATATCCATGGAACCCAGTGACAATATGAGGCTAAGGCCTTGTCTACACTGCAGAGTTTTTCTCCACAAAAGACAGCTTTTGGCAACAAAACAGTGGAGGTGTACACACTGCAATGCCACTTTTGGCAACAAAACTCCCCAGTTTTGGCAACAAAATAAAATCACCTCGACAAAAGTCATAGGGGGATTTTTACACAAAAGTTGTGTCACCAAAGTGCCACTGTAGACACCATGCTTGATTTTGCTTTAATTGGCCTTCAGAAGGTGTCTCAGAATGCTGATCCTGACCATTCTGGTCAGCAGTTCCAACTCTGCTGCACTGCAGCCAGATAAGCAATCATTGGCCCCTCCTCCTTTAAAGCCCCAGTGAAATTTCACTTCCTGTTTGCTCGGCATGGAGAGCTCACATCACATCTTCCCAGCTGACCACAGCAGCTCCACACGGCAAATGCTCTCTTGCTTGGAACACTGCAGAGCTGTTGGATCTGCTCAGTATTTGGGAAGAGGAGGCTGTGCAGTTCCAGCTGCACTTCAGCCATAGGAATTTTGATACCTATGGGCAGATTTCGCGAAGCTTGTGCGAAAAGGGCTATATCAGGACACGTTGCAGTGCAGAGCAAAGATTGAGGTGCTGAGGCAGGCATATCAGAATGCAAGGGAGACAAATCATCACTCTGGTACTGCGCTGAAGACCTGCCATTTCTATAAGGAGTTGGACACAATCCTCAGCAGCGACCCCACCTCCACTGCCAAGAGCCCTGTGAATACTTCGGCGGGGCTGGAGCCAGCAGAAAATGGACCTAACCCAGAGAACGAAGTCATTGACAAAGAGGAGGAGGCAGATGACAATGTGGAGCCCACAGCAATGTCACCTGGTGGTGTGTCAGGTCAGGAGCTGTTCTCCACTCCAGAGATGTCTAGCCAGTGTTGGTAGTCGCACTCTGGCGAGCAAGAAGCAGAAGAGGAGACCCCGGGTAAGTGATTTTGCTTTGTGAAGTGCAGAGGTGGGTTGAAAGCATAGAAATGTACAAGGCCGGCTGGGTGTGTGTGTGCTGGACATTTACCCATGCAGCTAAGCAGCATGGCGGAACAGGGTGTTGATGCACACCAAGATTTCACAGGAATCCTCCAAAAAGATCTCTAAGAAACTTTCCTGGAGGAAAGTTCCTTGACAGAGCTGCTTTGTTCCTTCTCCCATTGAAGTAAAGTTTCCAGTGCCATTCTGCAATCACTTATGCAGGGACCAAAGAGGCATACAGGCAAGCACCATAGGGATCGGGGAAGAAACTGCAAGTGTGCAGTATATGCACCCTTGCTCCCCTGCTTACTCTTGGGAGTGAGATATCTAGTACAATGACCCCCGCCTATGGAAAAGGGTGGGAAAATTTAGAATACTGTCCCTAATCGATTGCTCCGTGACCCTTTCATATTGCTCTTCTCCCCATGTACAATCCCTCCACCCCAGGGTAAACTCACCATGCTTGGTGTGTTCTCCAGCATGTGTGCTTGTCACAGGTCAGTAAGAAAGTGATTGATATGGTAGTAGAGGTGTATTTTACCGAACTATTTCAATGTTGTGCGTGTACTTAATCATGCTTCTGTGTATTGTTCCTTGTGCTTCTGCAGATGTGGCCTTCAGAGGCACTCCCTACACACAAGCAGGGC
Source organism: Trachemys scripta elegans (assembly GCF_013100865.1). Lineage (NCBI taxonomy): Eukaryota > Metazoa > Chordata > Testudines > Emydidae > Trachemys > Trachemys scripta. The sequence continues at coordinate 51,849,060 of NC_048304.1, read as the reverse complement.
ATCTCTGCTGGATAAGAAAGTGCACAAGATTGAGCAAGGAAGACATGTGCCAGGAGGTGATGCAATGCTCAGATGCCGAAAACAGGGAATGCAGGCAGTGAAGGGAAATTGAAAAGGCAGGACAAAAAAAAAAAAAAGAGAGGCCTACACTAAGGCCGCAACAGAGAGGATGATTAAAGTTATGGAAAAGCGAACTGCCCCTCATAACCCGCCAGATTGAGCAGATGTGTGCCCACCCTCTCCTTCAGCACATTCAGAATTTCTTTCCCATGACCTCCCCAAACTCCACCCGCAAATTCTTTTCCACCGTGTGGGACTTCTTCCTGTCCCGTTCACTCCACCCCCCGGACACTTTTTCAAATGATAGCTGGACTTACGCACAGCTCTGAAAGTTGGCCCTCCCCTGGTACTGCCTCTCTCCTCCAGCAATTGTGTCTCTGTGTGGTGTTTTGAATGACAATAACTTTGTTTCCTGCAAATTGTGATAGCAGATGGCAGCAACAAATACACAGGCAGTTAAATCACTTGCGTACATTGAATCTAGGCCACAAAAATCTCAAGTACTTCCTTGCAAAACTTAATTTCATTAAGCATTGCAGTCCTGAGCACAGCAACATACATTACTGGTTCAAATCTTCAAAGTGTTCCATCAAAGCCTCCCTGATTCAAATTGCCCCTGTGGGCATGGGCCGCGGGATGTGTTCTCCCGCAGCCCCCATTGGCCTGGAACAGCAAATTGTGGCCAGTGGGAGCTGCAATCAGCCAAACCTGGGGACGCTGCAGATAAACAAAACCTTCCCAGCCCGCCAGCAGATTTCCTTGACAGGCCTCGTGCCAAAGGTTGCCGATCCCTGTGCTATGCCAACAGAGGAAGATAGTGTGAACATGCAACAATGATTTTCTTTTGGCGCTTTTGGATAGTTGACAAAATTTTTGGCGAAAAAATACATTGTAGATATGGCCTATGTCTATACTACAGATCTTGCGGCAGCACAGCTGTTACCACTTCAGCTGTGCTGCTGTAAGGTCTCCCATGAAGCTGCTTTATGCCAGTGGGAGAGAGCTCTCCCGCCGGCATAATTAAACCACTCCCAAGGAAAGGCAGTAGCTATGTCTGTGGGAGAGTGTTTCCCCCCAATGTAGCGCTGTCCACCGGTGCTTTTGTTGGTGAAACTTATGTGGGTTGTGGGGGGGGGGAGGAAGGGGAAAAGTGTTTTCCACAACCCTGACCGACAAAAGTGCTAGTGTAGACAAAGCCTTAGTCTGTGGCTGTTTTGCCTGAGTAACAGCACAAGAGAGGAGACCCTTCAAAGTTTTACAAGCGGAGCAAGATGCTAAATGTTTTATAATGAAGAACAATTAAGTTCAGTATTTACTGAACCATGAGCTATACAAGTTTCAAGTCAGGCACTAGTACTGCATTTATTTGCTATCTTCTGCCTCCAGTGCTCCAACCTAACAGTCTGGGCTCTAAAGACAGATGTGCACAGAAGGCAGTGGAGGCGGAGGGAGGGGCAGTGTTCCTTGTTTACAGGGCATGACAAAGTGGGGATTTTCCCTTATGTTGTATGTGAGCTTATATGAGTCAGAGTCTTACTGTTTTCTGTGAATGCTGTGTGTGCCTCAGTTTCCCTGTGTATCACACCAATGTCTAAGTGGTGGGAATAAGGGTGCATGACTTTTCCAGAGGCTACTCCAGCTGCCTGCACAGAAGCTATGGCCACCCCTTTGTAACCTGAGATCCAGGAGGGGAATGTGACCAGGTGACTCTTGGCCCCAAAGCGAGACAAAGACCAGAGGAGCAACAACAGGTAGGACAGGGGCCAGGCAGCTGGAAGCAAGTCAGTCTCAGCTGGCTTGGGGGAGGGCCAGAGCCCTGGCCCTGGGCTCCCCTCCCCCCAAGATGGACTTGGCTGAAAGTCCCTGATTTCTGTGCTAACAAGTTCTGTTCTACACTGTGTTCCAGTCGACAAATAAAACTTCTGTTTTACTGACTGGCTGAGAGTCACGTCTGACTGCAGAGTTGGGGTGCAGGGCCCTCTGACTTTCCCCAGGAGCCCTGCCTGGGCAGACTCGCTGCGGGAAGCGCACAGTGTGGAAGGGGATGCTGAATGCTCTGACGTCAGACCCAGGAAGGTCGAAGCTGTGTAAGTTTCTTGCTCTGGAGACAGTATGCTCAGAGAGAGGAGGCATGCTCCCCCAGAGTCCTGACTGGCTTCTTATGGAATAGTTCCAGAACAACGCCCCAGTGACTCCGGTCTCCAGCCCTGGTGTCATCTGGGACCCCTACACATGCATCTCACAGTCTTGCCCGTTTATTCATCCTCCCAAGGGAGCAGCCCTTTTAATGATACAGCTCTGGCTGGAGTAACACTCCTCGCATCACTGTGGTTAGATAGCAAGTGCCCCAACGTGTACCCTGCCATGCCAGTGCACTTTTTCCAACTCAGTGGTTACTCACCCATCTAGGTGGCCCCCCACAGCTATGCTTCTCTGAAATAGCACTCCTTCAGCTCCCACAGCAACCCAGAATATTTAGGCTGTAGCCTCTCTCCCTGTCATTCCCATAGCATAATGATAGACTGACAGATACGGCTATTTCCTGCAATATCTTTGGGAGAAATTATTGATTTAAGTTTAAATAGCTATGGAATCTAATGTACTATAAATGCAAAGTTCACATGTTGTTAGCTTGTATACAACTTTGCTGGGGGGGAGAGAACATGGCAATGTTCCCTCTAATTTTTTTACATCCATATGTGGAATAAATTTTATGTGCACCGAGGTAGTGTGCGCTTGTGCGCCACCAGTTGAAACCATCAACCTAGATATAATATATTGTGACAAAGCTCTGTCCTTGACTCCATGGGTCCTGCGTTTCCTTGCGGATTTTGCTAGCCTCAGAGGCTCACTGTGACCCTCCACGTAGCCCTTCTCTCTCTAGAGGCAAGGGTCACAACTTACTGAGCCATTTTCATCATAAGCCAACAAGGAAGGTGTCTCAGTGATTAATCAGGGAGGGGAGGGGGGAGCTTAGGCCTGCCCTCTACTCCAGGCTCCAGCCCAGGGACCCTAAAATTAGCAGCTATGGTAGCTGACTTTTTGGAAATAGGACATATACAATTCCTTGGGCCACTCCCCCCCCCCGCAGCCCCCACTCAATATCTCCTTCACCATTACCTCAGGGCCTCCTTCCTTGCACTTGATATGGATTTGTACGGCTTCGTTCCTCCAACAGCGCGGCTTCCTCCTATAGCTCCTGACACCCACACCTCACTGACTAACTAGGAGGCTTTTAACTAGTTCCAGCCAGCCCTTGATTGGCTTCAGGTGTCCCAATCAGTCTAGCTATCTCCACTGCCTTCTAGAAGGATCTTAATTGGCCCCAGGTGTCTTGATTAACCTGGAGCAACTGCCATTTGGTTACTATGGTACCAGGGATTTGTTTAGCCTGGGGCTAACATACCTGTTCCTCACTACTTTACTGTAGCCATCTGGCCTTGCCTCATCACAATATATTTTTTAAAAGTTACCATAGGGATAATTACTCCAGCCAGGACAGGTTAGTCATTTTAGAACTCACTACCCAAAGAATTCAATTTAAGTGTAAGAGAGAAACAAAAATTACAACATGCATAGACCAGTCAAAACATTAAAATAACACACTTAGAAGGAATAAAATTACAGAGAATACATGTGCATTGCAGAAAGTACCAAGTAGTAACAACACCACCACCACCACTAGTATCTGTTGGGATGTGAGTGTGTCACAGACACACTGTTCGTGGGTGCTGGCTGTTGGGGAAAGCTGTGCACTCTCTTTTTAAGATACTCACTGAAAGCTCCCCTGCTCCGTCCTGAGCCCTGCTGTCTCCCCTCCCCTGCTCTGTGGAGATGGGGTACATGGTGGGGGGGAAGAGAGAAAGAGATTGAGACTGCGTGAGCTGGCTGCTCGGGAAATCTCAGAAACAGCACACTGTCTCATTAAGAAAGGCACTCAGTCACTCACCATTCAGACTTCAGCAGCTCTGAGTCCTCTTGAGCCAGGTTGTCCCCTCTGCCCTGCTCTGAAGAGATGGAGTACAGGGGGAGGAGGATACTCTGACATCAACACCGTCTCCCCCCCCACACACACACACACACTCTGCACAGCCAGCAGGAGGGTTCCAGGAGCAGCTGCATGATGGAGCAATGTGGGGGGGAGGAGCACCTCAACACATGCTGCCAGCTGTGCACACACTAATCAGCTGGGCAGCATTTGAATCTCTCCTGCATGGCCACCCAAGCACACAACTTACAGGGAACACAGAAACATCGTAAAAAGATGCTGGAAGGTATTATGAGCTTAAAAAAAACCAACCAAACAAAATATCTTAAACAATGTGACAGACAAGGCAGCACTTTTGGAAGAAACAAAATTAAGTGGGTTTCCCAGGAAATACCCAGGGGAAGAGGAAGGCAGACCCAACCTTTTGAAGCTACAGCCTGCGGAGAGAACCACCGTCTGGCTAATTACTTATTCAAGGTCTCCGTAGATCAAAGATAGACTGTAAAAGGAGGGACTCAGACTCATGGATGTGACTGTTCTGAGCTAATAGCTGTTATGAATTAGTAACCACAGAAAAACCTCTATTGAGGTTTATATAACTGTTTGCCTACCGGAGCCCTTATTAGACTTGGGGGTGAGTACTGACATGTGTGTTGGTTTGTTTATTGTTTTAATATGTTTTTTGCTAATGCTTTCATCTTAAGAATAAATGTGCTTGTTTAGAAAGAGCTGTGGGGTAACTTAACTGTGGGTAATTACAGTTTATAGCCTCTAACGAGAAAGCAAAGCAGACCTGCTTAGGCAGTCTGACATGCTGGGGAATTCGCAGTGTAACAGGGAACTGTGCAGTCTGGAGAGCCAGAAGGGGGAGAGAAACAGGTCTCCCCACAAGAGAGGTGACAGCTGAGGAGCTAGAAGCCTAGAGTGGGTGCCCTTGCTGGACCCAGGAGGGGGAACATAGGTGAAGTTGCCCGGGACTGTGACAGACATCTCTTTAATAAGCCAAGATCCTGATCAGGATGGCTAGGTCTCAGGCTGGGGAATAGACACTCCTCCTGTTTAAACAGCATGGAAAATAGAAGATTACAACATCTAAGAGAAAAGTTTGTCCTTTCTTATGAGTTCTCTTCTCTCTAAGGCAGGCCTGCACAACATGCAGCCCGCGGGGGGATTCTAAACCCCTGCACACATCTGTCTCGCGTCCCAACTGCACATTTGTCAGGACACCCTTTAACCGCTCGCTCACCATCACCGCCAAAGTCCCAAGGCTAGCGTGGCGGCGCTTCCTGGGGCAGCTCCCAGTGGCGTGCCTGCTCGCCGACAGGAGCCAGCAACGCAGGCGGCTGAGTCCAGCCCAATCGGAGCTGTGGGGGTGGGGCTTTCAGGTGCCCTCCCCCTCCCCCCCCCCCCGACCCCACGAGATTTTTGCGCCCCCCCGCGCCCCCGGCCCCCCCCCCCCCCCCCAAACAGGGCCCGGGGCAGGGGGCCCGCGCGCCCCGGGGGCCCCCCCCCCCCCCCCACCCCAAGCGGGACATGGGCACGGAGCCCCCGTGCGCTGCCAGGCCTCCCCCCCGCCCGCCCCAAGCAGGACACGGAACCCACGCGCGCTGCCCCCTCCCCCCCAGCGGGACACGGGGCTCAGCCACTGCCCCAGTCCTGAGCGCTTTTTGGCCCACCCCCCCGGGACTCCTGCCCTATCCAACCTCCCGTGTTCCTTGATGCCCCCCCTGGGACCCCTGCCCCATCTACCCCCCTTCCCTGTCCCCTGACTACCCCCCGCCGCCCCATCCAACCTCTCCTCTCATTCCTGATGGCCCCCTGGGACCCCTGTCCCATCCAACCACCCCTTCTCCCTGTCCCCTGACCACCCTTGGAACCCCTGTCCCCGACTGCCTCCCACTGCCCCATCCAACCCCTGCTCCTTCCTGACTGCCCCCTGGAACCCTTGCCCCCATTCAATCCCCCTGTTCCCTGCCCTCTGACCACCCTGACCCCTATCCCCCCCCCCCCCACCCCTCTGAACTCCCCTGCCCGCTATCCAACACCCCCTCCCTGCTCCCTTACCGCGCTGCCTGGAGGTGGCTGGTGGTGCTACAGCCGCGCCGCTCGGCTGGAGCTGGGCCATGCCGCCACCGCACAGTGCCTGGAGCACCGGGTCAGGCTGAGCTTGCAGTCCCCCCGCTTCCCGCGAATCAGCTGTTCGCGCAGGAAGCCTGGGAGGGCTGAGAAGCAAGCAGCGGCTTTGCGCTCAGGCCCAGGGAGGCGGAGCGGAGGTGAGCTGGGGCGGGGAGCGGTTCCCCTTTGCGCCCCTCCCCCCGGGTTACATGCTGTGGTGCGGGCTGCTCCCCCCACCCCAGCTCACCTCCGCTCCGTCTCCACCTCCCTAGGCTTGAGCACAAAGCTGCCGCTTGCTTCTCTGCCCTCCCAGGCTTCCCGCGCAAACAGCTGATCCACGGGAAGCGGGGGGGGGGGGGGGGGGGGGGGGTGTTTCTGCGGGGCCAGGGGGTTTTGGCCCTCAGCTGTTTTCTTTGGAGTAATATGGCCCTCGCCGCTTTACGAGTTGTGCAGGCCTGCTCTAAGGGCTTGTCTACACTTGAAAGGCTATCACTGGCCTCTCTGCTGAGAGTTTAGTGCCATCTGTGATATAGCCCTCTGAACAGAAACCGCTTGTTCCCTCAGTTCACAGAAGTTGAATAGATGTCCAATGATTTTCCATCACTATCAACTAAGGTTGAATTTAAACTAGTGGCCTAAAAGTGAAAGGCACAATGTCTCAGCCCAGTCTCACCTTCCTCCAAGTCTTCTTTTACTAAAAGAGCAACAGAGACAATACCAAGGCCCTCACATAGAATACTGTGTGCAGTTCTGCTTACCACATCACAAAAAAAGGATAGCAGAAATAGAAGAGGTTCAGAGGTGGACAATTCATGACCTGAAAAGATTTCTGAATGACAAGAGATTGAAAAGACAGGCTATCTAGTTTAGAGATGACAAATAAGAGGGCCATGAAAGCAGCATATAAAATAACAAATGGTACAGAAAAAGGTATATCAGGCCCTTATCATCCTCCCTCATAAAAGAAGAATGAATGGAAAAGCATTAAATGCAAACTTAGAACTGGTAAAAACAAAACACTTTACACATACAGCTCAATTAGCCCGTAGAAGTCATTGCCACAGGATATTGAGACAAGATCTTAAGAGGACTCTAAAGGACTGAGCATTTATACAGATAAAATCCAGAATTACATTAGAAAGGATTAACAAAGACAGCAATAGTTCAGAAGAGATATAAACCCTCATGTGCCACAATATGCACTAACTTTTAATTTGCAGGCTTTAGGAAGAAACTGTCTGGTCTTAGAGGGACCACAAGTCTGATCTGCTATAGAAAATATATCATTCATCATGCTGTTTACTATATAATTAATGTACTCATGATTTGACTCAAGGTACATTTGGAATTTGGAATTAAACTTCAAAGAATGCAAAACAAGTTAGAAATTTTTTTTATTAATTGAATAAAACTGCCAAAGTGTTTTCCTCACTTCCCAATGCTGAAATCTAGGCTAGAAGAAGCTATAATCTTAAAAAGGTTAGATGACTGACGAATACACTGCAAAAACTGAACTAGAGATTTCTGCTAAATTGAAACCAAAAGTAATTAAGGAAAAAAGGTTTTCTGCGGAACAGAAACTGAAAGTACTGACATTTAGAAAAAAGCACTAGCATTCTCTCCATTATAAAGACTGAAAACAATCTAGATGCTTAATGCAGTGCATTGGATATTGTGCCATGTTTACAAAGCATGACCTCAAAAGTTAAAGATGTTTTCCATCTGATTCTGTATAGAAAAAAGCAGCTTTCAAATCATTAGTTAAAGTTTACCAGTGTTCATTGATCCCTTTTTTAAATTGTTTAAAGGTTGGCAAGTTCAAATTTAGTTTTAAATGAGTTTAGGGTTTGTTCGTTTTTTAACTTAATTTAAAAATTCAATTAAAATCAGATTTTTTAAAAACAATTCACCTTGGGGATTGGTCCTGCTTTGAGCAGGGGGCTGGACTAGATGAACTCCTGAAGTCCCTTCCAACCCTGATATTCTAGGATTCTATGATTGGACAGATGCCAGTTAAGTATACTGTGTACAAACAAAACTTACAGAACTTGAGCCAAACGCAACAACTCTGGTGTTTGTGAATGTAAATAATCAGAAACTATATACGGGTGACCTTAGAAGCACAGCCAAGTCCCATCCACCCAACCGAATCTATGAAAGATCTGTGCATTTATGATTAGCTCACTCTGACTGATTTCAAGAGACATTCCTTCTGCTTGAGGGTCTGACTAAAACAATACTGCATTTAGGGTAATATTTTGATAGACTGGGCTTCAACAGACTGCCGTAGCAGCACTTCCAATACAAATCTGAGAAGACCAGAGCTACAAATACGTACACAGAACTTACATGAACAGACAGACAACCAAGAGCTGAGAATCAAACAGAAGGCAGAAGAGACACTTGAGTATGCATCACTAGGTCATTCCACTGTACTGCTAATCCTAAAAATCTGAGCAAATGCCTGCTGTTTGTGGATGAATGCTTCTTCAAGGAAGAGGTACACCTGAGTGGCTCCTGGCCCCACTGTCAGGTGGCTATCTCAACCACAGACTGTTCATTAGCAGGAGAGGCTGTCACATGGGAAAGTTGTGAAGAACCAGAGTTGGCTGCTGCGAGCAGCAAGCCAAGGACCTCACTGTTCAGAAGAGACTCCCAATAGTAACTCTGATCTCTCCCTGCCCTTGTGGCCTTCAACTTTCCCCACCCAGTGTCCTCTTCAATTCATGTGGTCACCACCCCAAGCAGCTGAAAGGTGATAGCCCCCAGGGAAGGAACAGAGGGTGATTTTTTCATACTGTTCTAAATACCCCTGCCACCTTTAAATGGGAAGTGAAGCCAGAAGATGTAAACAGGAAACTGTAAGCCAGTGAAGCAAACCTAAGCAGTGTAATACTGCCTGCAGCTCATCTAAATAAACAGCTGCATTGAAGGGCATGGGGAAAGTATGAACCATCATTTGAAGATGCTGGGGGAAGACCCAGTGCCTAGCATATTTGAAAAACCAAAGAGAGATCCTGAATTTTATGTAGTTCAATCTCAGCCCAACGTTGCCTCCACAGACTTTCCCAAAACACATCATCTTTAACTGCTCAAAGTTCTGAAATGAAAACAAAAGATTCAGCTCGGAGCTGGGCTATCACAACCCAAGAAATATTTTACAGAATTCTAAGGGGCAGGGAAGAGAGCTGCAGATTCCCAGGGACAGCTATCGCAACCCTAACTACATAGTCATCTTAACAGTGAAACTGCCTAGTGGGTAAGAAAGACCGATTTTAGCATTACTGAGATGTGAGAGATTTTTTAAAAGAGGAATCTGAGCCCTAGCTCTTTGCCATATTAACTGCAATACAGATTCCCTGACCAAGAGCCATTTACTGAATATATACATCTTTACTAATTTAGCAGATGCAAATGCACAGCTCAAACAGAACCTGCTCTAAGCATATTGGCATATGGGGTTTTAATGATAAACTTGTGATAAACTTCAGAGGGATAGCCGTGTTAGTCTGTTTCAGCAAAAACAAGGAGGAGTCTATGGGTCATAGAGCATACGTTTCCGTGGGCTAATAAACTGGTTAGTCTTAAAGGTGCCATAAAACTCCTCTTTGTTTTTATGATAAACTGTCAGCCAACTTCAGGCAAACTAACTTGCCCACACTAAAAAAAAAACAACCAAAACAAAAACCGTTAAATGAAGAAGGGGCAATATACACAAGATCATACCATCCATGCACTGTGCTATATTAACAAATAAATTGACGCTTTGGAAACTACAAAAGAAAAGTTAAACCCAGGTGAATCTGGATGGAAGAGGAGCAGCTAAGGTGGCAATATGCCATGACATAGGGTAATTGGGAAGGTACCACAGATATACCACAGCACATTTACAGAGAGAAATACGGGCGGCAGGCTTAGAGCATTAAGACCCTTGAGGGTTATAAATCCTGTGACTAATTCAAATCCAGTCCAGGTCAGAATTGAGCAAAAGTCAGTACACTATGTCTCACATGCTTCAGCCTGACTCCTATCTGGCGGTCCACAAATGTTGGTCTCAGTCCAATTCCCCAGCCCAATGGGCAAACAAGCATATTACATCTCCAGTGATGTCAAGCTGGCACCTTTTGTTAGAATTAAAACTTTCTTTAACCAGCACACCTGGTCCTTTTTTTTTTTTAATTAACATTGCCATTCGATAAACATGCCCTGTCTCTAATAGAGATTCAACTCACAAGTCACTAGACAGGACAGCGTTATAATGATGCTCGCTCCAAGTCAACACCTGTTAGAGAGAGATCTCATGGCCAGAGTCCTGTAGAATGTCGCGTTAAACAGAAGTTCGTTGTTGTAACGATCGCTAGTTTGTCCCCGACATTTCATGTCTGGGATTATAAGACCGGTAAAGCCCCCCCTAACAAACAAACAGTGCTAACAACGAGGGGAACCGTCCTTTCAACGTCTAGGGAAACATTTTAACAAAGCCCCGACCCCCATTCCCTCCTGGCTATAGCAGTGCGGTACGTGGAGGATAGGTCCAGCCCTGCCGCCGCCCCCATCCCCATCCCCCACGCCTCTTGGCCCACGTCTGCTCCCAGCCCCGCGCTCCCCCACCCGCAGGACTCGCTCCCCTGCCCCAAGCCCCGGCCGGTGCACGCTCGCCCCTCCCCAACCCGTCCCGGTGCCCTGGGGCCGCCCTCACTCACCAGGACGGGCTCTCCCTGCCGCCCGGGGGACGCGGCGCTGGGACCCCCGGTTCCGGCTCGGTCCTGGCGCCCCCTCGCCCGCTCCTGATCTGTTCCAATCAACAACAAGATGGCGGCGCCCGGGAAGGCGGAGACTCTGCCAGCTGCCGTCATAGCAACCGTGCCGGCCAGGTCCGCACTTCCCCGAGATGAGTACCAATCACAGCACGAGCCCTCCCGCCAATGCGCAGCCAGGACGTTGACAAGCTAACGGAGCTGTCCTTCAAACACTTAAAGGGTCGCTCCGCTGGCGGAGCCGCCGGCGGGTTCCGACACACGCTAGGCACACGTGACGCGTCCGACCCACGGGGACCGCGACCGCCCATTGGCCAACAGAATCGGGAACCATCCAATCAAGGCGCGGTATGGCGGCCTGGCACTGAGCGCTTTCCCTGACGCCTCGGTGGCACCCCCTCGTGACCCGCCCTCTGACACCCTCCCCATGGGACCCACCTGCCCTCAAATTCCTTCCCTCTGACCCTCCCAATGGGACCTGCCAAATGCCCCCCTCAGTGGGACCTGCCTCTGACCCCTTCCCTCTGACCCCCTC